>NC_079376.1:3792500-4027500 GCF_021018895.1 Seriola aureovittata | reverse complement strand
AGGGAGGATTTCCCTCTCTCTACTTACAGGGGAAAGGAAGAGCTTTTAATTTGAAATCAAGCCCTGTGTTGTTAACATTTTGATTTGACTTTAAAGCTGCTACAATCAATATTTTTATTAAAATATGTGAAAAAGGTCACCTGCCTGAGAATTATCACCCGATGCTAGCTCAGCTCCCCTCAGCTCCACACAGCAATTTAGCATCTTTCAGCTCATTGTTTTGGTTTTATGAGCTGCATCTTTACTGTTTGGGTTCCCTCACAGTGACAGACAGCTGCTTTTGTAGGTTACCTGCCCAGCACCGGACGGCATGCAGGATTAGGACCGACCAAGTCGACATGAAGGAACAATTAGCAGCTAAAGAGCCATTTTCTCGGTAGTTGGTGGAGACTAAAACTGAGCTAAAAGTAGAATCACTTCAGGAAACACGACTCATAATTAATGCTAACGTTACACCGTGTCACAAGTTCACCATGCCAGTGTTGTGTTGACAGCTTGCGATCATCATTTAATGCAGGTATAAGGTTTGAATCTGAACATATTTTGACAAATGCTCTTAAATACGAATAAATATATAAGAAAAAACACGTATGTGTAAGTATTTAATACTGACTTTCGATACTTTACGGGTTGCAATACTCAGTATGACAGATGATCGTATGTATTTTTAGTCAAGAAGTAAATAAAGAAGTTCAATGTCCAGCACTAGGCCTGAAATATAAAACCCTTGCTGTTTCACATTTCAGTCTGATTCAAGCCGACCATTTTCACTTGAGTCTGTGATCTGATATGAAAACCTTTAATAACATTTTGCTTAGCAACGGGCTTTTTCCACTTGCGCTCAGCTGTGTGTTATCCTTGGAAAAATACTGCGTCTAGACAGTAATACAGTGAGCGCTTAATGAAAATCTCCCTAATACATAATATGCTCAGCGGGACGAAACGACACAAAGTTAAATATGTTATTGAAAATACATAATCTGTTAGATTGTTTTTCCTGAAGGATGGCCACTGTGTGAATTCAGGACCTTCTGCTGGGTAATGTATAAATTCATTGTTATAGGTGACAATGCTTTGCTGTAAATCACGTGACCGCGTCTCACAGTAGTCCAGGAGAAGCACCCCACCATGATCCCTTGTTAAATGGGACTCTGAGTCGTGTTTAATGTTTCAATCCCATCCAGAAAAGTGTCCAAAGTGTCTGTTGGATTAAGTGCCTGATGGACTGAGGATAGAACAGTCATTGTTCAACAAATAGTCATTCTCCAAAGCTTATTTGGCCCGTGCACTTCCCACGCTTGCCAAAAGATTTCTTGATAAAGTTGCCAGGGAAATGAACATTCATGCAGAGACACAGTGAGCCAGAGAGAGCTGCTGCTGCAGGAGGAGGAAGAAGAAGAAGAAGAAGTGACTGGTGTAAATTTGTGCTTAAAGTTGTGATGAACGGTCTGATTGTCAGAGTCATGTAGAGCCCACACAGGGAGCAGAGCTCATTTACATAATAGCGTGATTAAACGGTGGGGATGGTGAGTGCTCCACAGAAAATGACACGACTTCCATACTTGAAAAAAAAATAAATGTTTCTATAAATACAGACTGGAAAGGCAAAAACATCTTGAACCCCAGAAACCCAATCAGCTGGACTGTGTGGTAAAATAATAGTATTTGTACTGTGTAAAATAAGAATTCAAAAGCTGAAGCAGTGATTCCAGTAGTCTGCTCATACCTCACATCTGTCCCGTCGCACTGATTCCTGCCCGATCAAACTGGACATCAGGTCTGTCGACATGTCACCAGACCAGTGCTGCCGAGTCCAGATCTTCTTTTAAAGGAATAGTTTGACCCGGAGTGACTCCACCACCTGTTTGTCTGTTGCATAGCTCAATTTCAGACAACAAACGGCGCATTTGTTCTGTTGCAGCATTTAACTGATTTTAAAACACTGAAATTAAATTGTCCATTCATAGAAAACAAACAGATCAGAAAATATGACCTGGTTATTTTCAGCTCCATGGACTCAGTGTAGTCCCACAATAAAGGCTTAGTCCTGCTCTAAGAAACTGAACTTTGGTTTCCATAAAAACTTTGAACAGTCTTTTGAGCGACATGAATGTGAGTGAGCTCGACGTCCACAGACACAAACACACCAAAGGAACTTGGACGAATTAGACGAGCAGTTGGACTGTAGCACAGAGAAGAGCTGAAGAACAGTTTAACAAGCTGGTTGTAAACGCTGCATGCATCTGCACGCACGCACTCACACACACACACACACACACACACACACACACACACACACACACACACACACACACACACACACTCACACACACACACACACACACACACACACACACACACACACACACACACACACACACACACACACACACACACACACACACACACACAGGACAGGTCTTCAAAATCAAGTGTGTCACACAGACACAAGAAGAGAGAGAGAGAGTGACAGTGTGTGTGTGTGTGTGTGTGTGTGTGTGTGTGTGTGTGTGTGTGTCTTGTAGAGCCTGAGTGTAAATCTGTGGATGGCGTGGTTTTAACAAGTGTCCTAACGATCCAAACAACCCCTGCTGAAATTTACAGTCCTTGCCAGGAGGGGAGGCAGGGGGTCAATGACCTCACACAGACACCCACACACACACACACACACACACACACCCACCCACCCACACACACACACACACACACACTCGTTTTCTTTTTCTAAAAATGACATACATTTTTGCTTTCTTCTATGGTTAAGAGCTTACTGACCACACACACCCAGGCTTCCCCTCTGTAACACACACATATACACACACACACACACACACACACACACACACACACACACACAGCTATCCTTTAATTTCTATCTTTCTCTCTTTTCATCTTCTTTTATTGCCTCCCTTTCATAATCCGCCTCTGCTCATACAGACATAACATTCACTTAAGTGCAGACTCCACGTAGGCCTGCTCTGTGACACACACACACACACACACATGCAATGGCAAAACTGAATGTGTTGAATTTATATGTCTGCCACTACACAGACAACGTCAGAGCTGAGGAGCCAAATATTTCATCCGAGCTCCGCGGGGGCATCGGTGTGGGGGGGTGGGGGTGGGGGTGTGCGGTCAGTAAATATAGAGGGGAGAAGAATAACACACACACACACACACACACACACACACACACACACACGTACACACACTCGTACACACACACGTACACACACCGTCTCTGCTCTTTGTCATCAGTCTCTCTCACATCGGTCAAACTTGGCGTCTCAAACGTTTCTTTTCTTCAGGACATTTGGAAACGCCACCAGCCTTTGGAGAAATAAACAACGCCTCGCTCTGAAACAACATTTTGGTGGACTTAATGGAAACAAGGAATTACACTTCACACACTCGCACACACACACACACACTCGCACACAAACCACAGTGTCTCCTTACCTCACACAGGAATAAATACAGTCCAGAGAATGAGTTGAAGAGTTATTCCAGAGAGCCTGTTACTTCTAAAGGGGCTTTTTAAAAAGTATAAAATGATGTGTTTGCAAGGCTCTCTGGGAAATCTCTATCTGAACCACAATTCTTTTTTAAATATATATTTATTTATTTATATTAAGATAAGTTTGTACCATCACTTAAATGGCTTATCAAGCACGTGAAGTTGTTTTTAATTAATAAACGCTTATTTTCTGTACCAGGAAACAATTTTTACTCCTGGTAAAAACATACCTACGGTGGCCCACAGGGGTCAGTGGCCACATCCACACATTAATCTAAAGCAGCTCAACAAAAACAACTGAACACTTTAGTAATATGATTAATGGAGCAGTCCAAATTGTCGCTTCATTACCTTTCAATTTATATTTACATGCCTGCTCTAAACTTTCAAGGGCATTTTTGTCCTCGGCACCTACTAATTTCTGACCCTGACACACAAACATTAATCTGCATGCACCCCCCATGCAGCCACACACACACACGCACACGCACACGCACACACACACACACACACACACACACACACACACACACACACACAGAAAACACAGAAAACACAGAAAACACAGAAACACAGACCTAAGTGACAACTTTGCAGCTCAGTGCTGTGGCGGCTGAGGGGAAATCGAGCCATCTGCCAGTAAACGACCGTCATTTTATCCCTACTGCTCGTCCATCTGTGGACGTGGGGAAGTCTGCTGGAGGCCAGGGGGCCGCGGGGGAGACGGCAGAGACAGGACGCAGGCCGGAGATGACCACCAGGCGCTGATGGCCGCTGTATGTTCACAGCTTTCTTTATCACCTCATCATGAGGACAAATGCAAGAGTTTCTCTATTGGCGGATAAATGAGGATAATGTAGAACCTGAGGGTTAAAAGTCAGGAAGGTAAGTAACCGTCAGGGATGTGTTCTGTGTTCTGATAACCTCCTCTTTCTGCCTTCCTTTAAAAATGAAATATTTCAGGTATTTCAAAAATCAGTCCACAGATTATCAGAGGCAGTAAATCATCAGCTCAACATGAGAAAGCAATATATTGTGACCTTTAGCTGCAGGGCAGTCAGTGTTAGACGTTCAGTCTGTATCCATCCGTCAAGTTACCTGAAGACATGACGGTATAAAAGTTTCCAGTTGTTCCGAATCTTTGCATTGCCGTTTACTTCCACCGCTTGTCCAGAGTATTTCTACTCGCATGTGAAACATGGGATGTTTGTAGAGAAGAGAAGCTCCTAGCGGGATTCAACCTTTGACCTCTGAGGTGGTGATGTCATGTGCTGAATCATTAGCCCAAATGAAGAGGGGATGCAAACCTCCCACAAACCACAAGACTCTGTATGTTAGTGAAAGCTCCGAGCACAGTGACGTCATTCACTTCTCTCCTCTGACTAAAGGACAAACTGAACATATAACTGCACTTTCATGCCAAGAAATACAAAAAAACGAGAGTATTTTTTCTCAGATTTGTATTCTTGTCAGGATCAAACAAACCTCTGAAACCACATTTAGACCATAATGAGAGTGTTTTCTTCTATTTAAAACAGATAGAAGTGTCTGCTTTACTAACAACATGTGGAGACGCAGGTTTTCCAGGCTGTGGTCATTAAAGTCCGACGACACTGACTGAGAAGTAAATCTAACCTCCAGTTCAAATGAGATTTTCAGCATCACACTCCAACCATCCTGGATGGAAACGTGGCTGCACATGTTGCATGTTCTCACCTGATCGTCATCCACTTCACATCAGATGAATCATCGCCACCCCCCGAACATGACAAACATCAGCACCTTGAAACAATATCCTCTTCAGAGCGGCTGTATTTGTGCACATCTGCGTAACGTGAAGGTACATGGAGATCGCAGCCTGAACATCAGCCACCTGGGGGGGTTTAGAAAAAACCAACAAAAAAAAAAAACCACCCTCTGCTTTTTGGAGGATGCCAAGCATGATGGGCTGCGATGGCTCCCAGCAGGGAAGGCAATCAGGCGCAAAGAATCACAACATGCCTGTTGTATCAGTGGGGTTTTACATGAGAGAGGGCAGGGGGGGCAGAGAGACCAGAACTGGGGGATTTTCTTGGCTACGGAGAGTCGGCAGGACACAGGCGGGATCGTCCCGATGCAGAGCTGTTGCACAAACCCAAAACTGTGACATACAAGGTCTACGTCTTACTGTGCCACGAGCTTTCCAAGTACAAATTTGGAACATGGACAATTTTCGATTTCACATCTCAAGTCACATCAAGTTCTCAGGAAGTTAAGTCTAAAGTAAGTGAAGTTTCAAGTCCTCGTTTTTCTCTTTTTAAGTCTGTGTGTCAAGTCTTGAGTCTACAACTGTGGTCGGACCTCAGCTATATGGACACACACGCGCACACACACACACACACACACACACACACACACACACACACACACACACACACACACACACACACACACACAAACACACACACACACACCCACACACACAGGGCATCTCAGCTTGCATAAGACAGCTGGGTCGTCTCCAGAACGTGCCCAGCTCCTCGTCTTTCTTAATGCACTGTAGCGTGTAAAGTGTGTCAAAGACTCATTTTAAACAACTCACATTAAAAGAAAAAAGAAAAAGGGAGGGAGGGAGGAGGAAAAGAAAACAACACTTGGCTAACGCCTCAGAAAAAGATTACTCTGCTGTGTTAGTTTTTTTTTTTTTTTTGCACAATATGGACAGATTAAAGCAAACACAGTCGACGTTTACTTTGGATTGATCTTTGGGTATTTCTGTGCCTCGAGAACAAAGAGGGAAAATCGCGCTAAGCTCAGCGAACCAAGAGGAGTCCAATTAAATCCTCGTAAAAAAAAAAAAAAAGACTCCACCACTTTCTCATAAACAATAAATGTTCCTTTTGAAATGCCCCTATTTGAAGGGATGAACGCACAGGAAGCCGCTTCTAAGCAGATGTCATATTAGTATGGAAAATGAAGCAAGGAGCGACGGAGGAGGAGAAGTGAACGTGGATGATGAGCTGAAAACATCGTCTCTCGAGCATCTTCACGAGCGCCTGGTTCAGAACTGAGTGTGAACCTGAGGAGGTTTTATTTCCCTGAGCTGGTGTTTTGTTGTTTTGCTGCTGCTTCAAGTTTTGTTTTGTTCCGACCGACGAACGTTCAACTCACACTGATGTCGGAAAGAGTTGGAACCGTCAATATTTGGCATTTTTGCTTGATAAGTGACAAATCACTGACTAATCAATTCATCAACTAACGACTTCACCGCTAAAGAACCAATTAGGATCCTGCGCTCAATCAGCTGTTTGATCCGTCCTGTTTCTCCATGTGTTGTATTTTTTTTATGGACTTTGAAGGAAAAGCCTTTCATTGCTCAAAAACCCACGATGCGTTCAAGGACATTTTCTACTCAGATTTCTGTTAGAAAAGGTTTAAACAGCTGTGCCGTTGTTCTCTAATCAATAAAAGCTTAATCTCTGTAACAGGGAGCTGAAACATACCTACGGTGGCCCACAGGGGTCAGTGGTCACATCCACACATTAGCCTAAAGCAGCTCAACCAGAACAACTAAACACATTAGTAATATGACCAATGAGAAAGTTCAAATTGTCGCTTAGTTACCTTTCAATTTATATTCACGTGTAAATACATTCACTTTGAAAGAAAACCCTTTCATTGCTCAAAATCTATGATGCCTTCAAGGACATTTTCTACTCTGAATGTCCTACAGAGTGTGTAAGACACAGGTAGCTGATCAAACATTTCTAAACTGTATCTTCTCTGTGTGTGCTGTGTTGTTTCAGCAGGATGTGATGCAGCCCACGTATGCGAGGGGCTCGGCGCCGCGTCCTACCTGTGGGCTGAGCGGTGGGCAGCCGGGCCGGAGCGACGCAGAGAGGCAGGAGGAAGGAAATCCAGAGTGAGCACCACAGAGCCGTCATCCCTCTGGACGACGAGCTGAGACACAGAGCAGCGAGGCCCGACTCAGACAACATCCTCCGTTCGCATGCTGTCCGGCAGAACGGCGGCCTCTGACGCCGCAAGAAACTATCCAAAGACTCCCCGCCGCTGACCTGAAAAACAAAACAAATACAAAAAACATGAGGAGGGAATCGATCAGAGCGATAGAGAAAGAGAGAGAGAGAGAAGTCTGGATGTTATTCTGGCTGTGGGAGAACGTGCAATCAGAAAAGAAGAAGTAAGAACACAGCAAGAAAGAAGCGCCTTGGGGTCTGCACAAATGCTGCCATATTCTGACCTGACATTCCTCACAGATTTCAAGGATTAGGGTGGAAATCCCTCTTCGCAGTTTTTCTCAGAAACTTTCTCAGAGCACCTGATCGTTAAGATGGCTGGAGAGGAGCTCTGATATTGGAACGGCACATAAAACCGTCTGTGCCGTACCCCCGGCCTGGAAGACAAGTTCATTAACCAATCACTTAACTCTGCAGCAGCCGGATTATCTGAGCGGAGAGAGAAATCACAACACCTCAGACGGCCTCGTCGCTCCTTCCACAGGACTCTCTTTCTGCTTGAGAAACCCTTCTGCATGGTTTAGCAAGCGATTGACACGGATTCACTAATCCTGCTGCAGGATGAGGAATGCCGAAATCTACAGTATCAGTTGCCCAACGTGCCCGGAGGCTCGCAGGAGGGGGGGGGGGGGGGGTGGGCAGGAGGGAGGGAGGAGGGTGGCGGCCACGGCGAGCGACGGCGGAGCGCTCTGCTCTCTGTTTGCTTAAGCAGGGAGAAGCTGGAATGCACCGAGGTTCGAAGAGAAAGCTCTGAGAGAGGTGCCCAGAAAAGCAAAGCACAACTCCCCCCCCCTTTCTCTCTCCTCCACACACACACACAACACACACACACATTACCACTAGCTTAAACTTTAGCGGCTCTGTCCAGCTTCAGAATAGCTTTGTCTGTGAGACGTCCACCCCGACAATAACACACACACACACACACACACACACATTTGAGAGTGGGCTTTGCTTGCGCACACAGAGGTGTATTGTACGAACACACAGTCCACAGAAAGGTTGTGTTGTCTTAAGTCTTAACAGTACTGTTTTTCTTTCCCTCTGAGGACCTGTGACCCACTCCTTGCTCAGCACAAAGTGGAGCCCGGCGGCTCAGCGAGGCTCTGTTTGCACATTATCGCACAAAACACCAACTGGGAAAACTTCACAGGACTCACATGAATAGATAAAGCAGCACAGAAACACACACACACACACACACACACTGTCCTAATCTAAACACTGCCACCACACCTTTCATGCTTCAACATATACCGCAGCCTTTAATGTCTTCGCTGTGCTCTCCGGAGAGCTCTTCTTCATCTCCTCCTCCTCCTCCTCTCTCAGCCCATCCTCACCTTCTTACAACACAGGACGCCTACACGCTGCTGCAGTTTGTTTATACAGCACGATAAGGCCTTCGCTCTCCGGGGCGCGGAGGTAGCTGATTGCACTTCCCTCTGATTTGAAAACTTTTGTTTTCTCTGGCAGGCGTGCACACACACACACGCACACACACCTACACACACACACACACACACACACACACACACACGTATATAAAGAAAATCTCAGCTTTTTATGGGCACTTCACTTTGAGAGCTGACAAAGCTGCAGAGTTGGTTCATGTCATGGTGCTGCAGATGTGTTTAGACAGGCAGCATGACAGCCTCTTGAGCCATGTGTGAACACATTGGAAAACAGCACAGGCTTTCGCATTGACTAATTTGGTGACAGGTATTAGTTTAAACAACCTCATGTGCAAAGTGAATCCTTGAGTTTGAGGAGCAGCCGTGCATTGCAGCATGATTGACAGCGTGAAACTGAAACTAACTGCAGTCAGTGTGAGAGCAGACGGTAACGTACGGTAACCTCACAGCAAAGTGGACGCTGAGAATGAACTCTTCACACCAACTAAAAACACTTTGATTTCAGTTAACAACCTCCAGAGGAAGAAGAAGAAGAAGAAGAAGAAGAAGAGGAGGAGGCGGTATGGATCCCAAAGACCCAGCGTGGAGTTCAAAGCCTCCAAAGTGTTTTCATGCTAATATTTTCTTAAAGCATCAAAAGGGAAACACAGCCACCGCTGTGAATAATGCATGAATATTAATCATGCAGAACTATCTCCACATTGTAATAGCTCGGAGGCAGAGAAGTGCTTTAACCGGGGTTCAAATCCCTGTCATCCCTCTCCCTCTCTGTGAGGATCAATGCGAGGCGGTCACATGCTCGTCACACCTCTCCGGAGTATCAGTAATCTTTAATAATTAAGCCAGAGAATCAACAGCCGAGGCCAGATCGACATTTTGGGAAAAGGGGATTAGAGGGTTTTTTTTTGGGGGGGGGGTACAAGTGCAAACAGCAGCCGGGCAGAAACACAAGAGGGTAGTCTTCCATATCATCTACACTTTTTCTTCTTTTCCTTTCAGCTTTTGTTCTTGTATCTCTGCGGCTCTCCCTCATGTCGCCTCACCACACTCCTCTGCTGCCGTTATCACTCCTCCACCACCCTCTCCTCTCTCCACAGCACACACTCCAACAGCACCCTCAGGTGAGAAGAGATATTGATCAGCTGAGAGGCAGAGAGACAGAGGCAGAGAGAGAGAGAGAGCTGCGCACTTTAAAGCTGTCAGAGGTGCAGCGTGACTCCAGGTGTGAACGCGCCGCCGGCTGTGCACTCGGCTCACCTCCGGCTGACACTCAGGACGGACGGTGGAAGACGTGTTGTCGTGTGTCTTATGATGCACGTGTCCGCACATTTGTCCTCAGCATCAGACAGAGGACAGAGAAGGACACTTGGGGAATATATGAGAAACCACTGAATAATCTGATGATTCAAACACCAAGTGCTTCAGACATACATAACTGTCTTTGAGACTGTATCAGCAAACATCACGGGAAATGTAAGTGTTATAAAGCTTAACAAGGTTTATATAAACTCAAGTAATGGGAAACATAAAATACCATTAAGTACTATAAAGTCACTATAAGGTCATTTTATTTTGAATGTTACAGGCTCAGTAAAGAATCAAATACACTCAGACTAAAGCTCAATAAAGTTGATAACTGAGAATCAGAGACATATTCTGTCCTACGGCAAAACCACCACAGAGGCCAGGTAAGGTCACTGCTGCACGACATAAGGATTTTCTCACTGGAGCATAACAGTGACTGAATGTTTGTGCGCGACAGAGATCAGCTTTTCTTCTCAAATTAGACAAGTTGGAGCCAATTAATGCACCGTCCTCCTCTGTCTGAAAGAGGGGAGGAGGAAAAAAAGGCACAAAACCTCCACGCAGAGCGATGGTCTCAGGCCAATTTCGGTAATGAAAAGAGGCAATCAGAGTCTCATTTGGAACCGAAATGTGTCTGAGGCTCGCCTCTGATTGAAAACGCTGCAAACTGGCATGCGTTATTTCTCGGGTCAATAGATACAATTAATTTGCAGCATTAGGCCAACTATTATCACCCGCACGCTTGTTTTATGGCTCCGAAATTTAATAGGCTAATGCAATACAACTCCCAAATCTCATTTCAGCACCCCCCTCTCTCTTGTAGGATGCTATAATCCGGTAATTTTCTCCGGTGATGACTTGTCATGGTGCAAGTCAAAGCTGGAGCTGAGTGGCCAAAATCACCATCTGAATCCCATTGAAGCGCATGTGTTTGAAGAGGGGCTGACTGATCTGCTGCTGAGGGGAGAGAACCGCACAGTTCGTTCATTCAAAGAGAGGAGGGGGGGAAATCTGCTGCTTTCTGGAGAAACTTCAGAGATGATCAGAGGCATTAGGGAGTGCGGCTCTGTGAAAGAGGCTGATGTGTAATTCATGTTTGTGCTGCGAACCAAAGAAGACGTCACTGTTGCAGTGAGGAGAAAAGGCGTGTTCGTCCTAACGAGAGTAGGATGGCGAATAAAGTCAATATTTTACTTTTTGACAGTGAAATTAAACGTGGAAACGTTTGATTGGTGATCAGTGGAAACCAAACTCATCTCAGACGCATCTAATGGGCATCTCCAGCGCACAGTGACGGACTGATGGACGTGCGTAATTTCATTATTCAAAAACCCTTCGTTTTTTATTTTTATTTTATTTTTAAATTGTGCCTCTGACTTTCACGTTTTCACTAATTCCAGGAATTTTCTTGAAATCAAAGTGTCAATATTTTAAAACTGGACAGAATGAGGAGAGTCACGTTGATCAGAATGACTTTTGATTTTGATCAAATTCTTTATATCGAGATGATTTTCATTGAAAAGAAGAAAATATTCTCAACCAGCGTCCAGTTCCAGTAGAAATCATATATAGCCTACTTTCCAATCCAAATATGTGTCATTATTTTTCGCAGCGTGCGTAATTTCATCCACAGAAACAAACCTGCGACACACACACACAACGCAACCAGCATTTATGAACTATAACATAAATCCCCTGCGCTCTCTCTCAACACCAGTGATAAAAAAAATAAAAAATAAAAAAAAAAATACGCACAGATTGCGCCCTTTCCGTATTTCCCTGACACAGACAGAGACGCGCCGATTACGCACAGACCAGGGACCCGGCAGACGAAGCGTCCCCTCTGCACCACCTGTGCGACGGCACGGCCGTGGGGCTGGTCCCTGCAGCTCCACGCTTCACACACACCGTACACACTCTGGAGTGCAACACGGCTGCTTAACGCTGAGAGACTGGGAAGCTCAACCTGTCCGACGCACATCTACAAGGAAGTGAAGCTATTCCTCCATGACCCAGAAGCTCACAATAAGAAGCTGTAATAATAATAATAATAATTATAATAATTATAATAATTATAATAATACTTACCCAAAGTATTCCGTTTTGACAGCAAATTTCAGCGTTTCAGATTTCAGATGTCACCAAGCTTTCAGAAGAAGAAAAACAGCTTTTATTCTCCAGTAAACTTCATAAAAACCACAAAACTACTCTTATATCCCTCGGTCCTCGTGCTTCGGGGAGCAGTTTTGGCGACAGTGGGAAAGAAAAAAAGTCAGAAATCCCTCTCACGACTTGACAGCGAGAGTCCTCGGCTCGGGCACCGCCGCTGCGAAAGCCAACTTCTTCACTAAATCCCGTTTTCCACTGCGCGCTGCTGCCCAAAGTGTCCAAACGTCCAGAACGCGTTCATCCTGCTGTGCGCGGGGCCGTGTGCGGACGAGGCGGACGGGACGCAGGGGACGTGGCTCCTCGCTCCTCTCCGGCGCGGATGCCAGGCAGTCGGTGTGTTTCGTCGCCTCGGGTCAACCAACTCGGACTGGTGGCTTTCCTCCGCTGGCTGCCTGTGAAGTAGGAGCTGTGCGCGGTGAAGCCGCCAAACCAGCCCAGCTAGGAGACAACAGGAGTTCCGGGTTGGAGTTTCAAAATAAAAGCATGGGCTTTTTTTGATGAACTGCATGGTGACGCAATGTTTTTCTGACTCGAGTGCCAAATATGCTTGAAGTGGAATCTGTGCTAAACAAATGTGATATTACCTACACACTGAGGTGCTTTTACATCACATCAAGGAAGAAGACAGACGAAATAAGTCCAGCAGCTTAGTCAAAGATTTCTCATAACAGCTAAGTCAGTTTTATTTTGAGACATAGTCAGTTAGAACAAATCCAAACGATCAGCTTTAACATCTGAGTTATCTTATATGTTAAGCTAGCTTATATGTTTCATTTTATTTCATTTTGTTGAAATAAATTGATTCATTACTGTGTCTAAAGATTTCTTATTTTTTGTTGGCCCAACAAGGTATTTTAAATATTTTTAATTGAGTTATAATGAACTCTAAGTTAAACCATAAATATTAGGCCAATTATAAAAATAGACCAAATAAGAAACATGACAAAGGTGATGAGAAAGTAAATAGATACATATAGGCTACTGAGGTAAGCACGTTAAATACAATTACTGGTAAACAGATGGATCACAATTGAGTCATTCAAAGAACCACATTCCTCAGACTAAGCTTTTATTTTGAAGGCTCAACCGTCACGTGTGTTTTGGTGTGTGTGTGTGTGTTTCGCGGACTTGACGCGCTCTCTTCTCCTCTCCTCTCTCCTCTCCTCTCCAGTCCCGCCGTGGTCCAGGATGCCTCCTGGCCGCCTCTGCCTCCGCCGGGCTGCGCGCCGCCGGGACAAACAGCAGCAGCGGGGGGAGGGCGATCAGATTTCGAACGCGCCGCCCCTCTGGGCCCGCTGGAGGCAGCAAGCGACGGATGGTCCAAGCGCCTCCCATTCGCTCCTTTTACTTCGTTCAGAAAAACTCAATCAAGCGAGACGCTGTTGCAGAATCCAGAGCTGCTGCTGTATGAGCCTCACACCCAGTGGTTTGCCAATGCGGGGTTTGGGGACCACAAGGGGACCGGAGGAGGGGTTCTAGGTGGTCTTTTGCTATTATGTCACTCTGAGAGGTTTAAAGCAGTGACCCAGTGTCTACAGATAGTTGTTGAGACCAGAGAATTCACATTTCTCTTTAGTTATCTCCAGGGACGCCATTAAGGGATAAATCCTGAAAGAATCAGGGGGCCCAGAGCCACACAGGGGCCCTGGAACATGTCAGGGATTAGAGATAATTTTGTGTGTGTGTGTGTGTGTGTGTGTGTGTGTGTGTGTGTGTGTGTGTGTGTGTGTGTGTTGTGTGTGTGTGTGTGTGTGTGTGTGTGTGTGTGTGTCTCAGAGCTGTTGGTGAACTATTTTCTTATGGAGCCCCCGGTTATCTCAGCAGATTCTGAACAGACAGTTAAAAGAAGTTTCCAGTATTAAAGATAAAACTGTTTCTGTGGGATGAAAAAAAATTTTAAAAATCACATACGTTCTTAAAATGCTGAATATGACATTTTGGAAAAACACTAATTAGTTCTGTAACAAACAATAAACAGAGGAAAGCTGGAAAATCTTAAGACTAAAGAATAGTTCTGGTTTTAAAAAATAAGAAAAAGCAAATTGATTAGAGGAAAAATCAGCTTCTCTTGGACAGAATTGATCCAGGTGGTGAAAGATTTGCCATTTATCACATTACAATTAACCTTATTTAATGTCTTTTAGTGTTGCGTCGCCTTATTTGATGTCAGATTTACTGCTGCTGCTTCTCAAATCCTCCATTTGTTCCACATTTCTATCACCACTAACTTCCACGTTAAACACTGTTAAAGTATAAATCATGTCATTTTCAGTCACAATCATTAGAGGAGCGCAAACAGCCTGAACCCATGTTTGACCAGTCCAACCTAAAGCGTGCTGAGTGAACAGTAAATTACCATTAACCACCCATTTAATCTGCCATATACTGCGGCGTCTGGGCTAATTACTGCCGTCATTAGAGAGGTGATAGCACCCGACGCCGCTTTTAAACAACACGCCGATTACAGTCGCCTCTTAAACTGTGTTTTGAGAAGGCGACTTTATGACGCCATAAAGCAGGGCAGCCCCTCTGCTAAGTGGCTGGAAGGAGTGTGCCGCTGTCGTCCGTCTGTGTTTGTCCAGGAGAGCCGCGCTCCTCGCTGTGATTTGTGACAATCTCCGTCAACGCGTCGTAAATGATGGAGAAAGGAGGAGCAGAGCACCTGCATCGTCAGGTACATGGACGGACCTTTGTTGCCTGCGTGTCCACTTGACCCCTTTTCCTCAAACTGCTCCATTTGAAACTGGAGTTTCACATCAAATGTACATTATTTTCTGGAAGAATTTATATTTTCTTATTAGCATCCAGGTAATTATTATGCGACCCCTTTATTTTTATCTTGGGAACGCCAGGTTGGGAGTCACTGGACTAAACGATTATAAATGAATGCATCATAAAAATCACATCAAATTAGAGTTTAGCCCCTTCGAGTAAAGGGCTTTGGGCCGACGTGACCCGTCCATATGTTTGCCAGACATTTCCATATTCCTTCCTGCCAAGTCAGGCATAACTTTTCCAGAGAAACACAGTCGCAATTATCGCTTGAATGTTGATGTGAACGGTATTTACAAGCTGGAAAATGATTATTTTTTTACAGTAATTTTAATGTGACCTGAACACAGCATGAAAATGCCATGACAGGCTTCACATATTAGTCACCTCCCTCCATACATTCAGGAGCCTGAGTCTAAATCCAAAAATAACGGCTCCGTGGTTGCATTTTGTAAACACCTACTCCACTGATTTAGAATTTAATCAACTGAATGATAGTGACAATAAACTTCATTTACAGTGGCTATAAAACGAATTCACGACGCTTTAAAGTATTCATGTTTTATTGTTTTATAGCATCAAGAAGAAGATTAAATGTGGCTTTTTCATACTGAACAAAAGAAAAAGAGTCTTAATGTCAAAATGAAAACAGATCTCTATGAAGTTCATAAAAAAAAACTAAATATATGTCTGTATCTGCTTTAATAGGAAACATGTAAATCAACTCTGCTGCGTTCAATTTGTGACGTTTTCTTTTTTATAACAGCGTCTAACCCTCGATATTTATGGTAAATATCCTACTATACAGGTGGTTCTGCTCTCTGGATAATTCTCACGGGAAAGCCAACTAGAGAAACAACATTATTGAAGTAAATGAGAAAGGAGAGGGTCGACTGATGATGAAGGCCGGGCTCGGTGACCCTTTGGACTACAGTGCTCTGTGAGAAACATCGGTGGGAGGGAGGCGAGCCCGGGAACAAAAGCCAGTCGGTCAGGAGGAGAGGTCATACAGATGGTGAGAATGCTCAGTCAGACAGCTCGAGTACTGATGGCCAAACTGACCAAATGACCTCTTCACACTGAGACACACACACACACACACACACACACACACACACACACACACACACTCTCCTCGGCTCACCACTGCTCATGTTAGTAGGAAAACAAAACTCCCCCCTGCACCCCCCCCCGCAACACCCTAACTTCTAAATTAACACAAACACACTCAAACACATGTATGCAGACACTCACTCACACACACACACACACACACACACACACACACACACACACACACACACACACACACACACACACACACACACACACACACACATCCCCTCCACTTACATTCCTCTTCCCCCAGCCCCCCGGGGGAACAGATCAGAGGGAGATGAAAGGTGAGGCCTTTTCATTTAAAATGGAGTTAAAAATTAAACAACAAGACAGCCTCAGAGTTTAGTTCGACTGCTTCTCTGCCATGATCCAAAGAGAGAAACAGGCGGAAAAATTAGAAAACCTCAACAAATTCTTCTTCTGGTGCCCAGCCGTTCATCTGGCCGCTGTTATCTTGGTGCATATTTTCACTGATAACCCCGACAGGCTGGTAACATTGACTGCTTTCTCTCTTGGGCTCGGTGCACACGGCCTGTGTGGGCAAGAGCCGATTGACTCGCGCTGGCTTTGTCTGCGAGAGCTGGACAAAAGCAGCCGGACTAATCATTAACACCACAGATTCTGGCCAAACAAAGATGCAGCACAAAGGGAGGGAGCTGATCACCGAGACCACTTCATTCTCGACTCGATGCTGCTCTCTGCGCTTTGCCGCTGACCCAGATACGCACTTGCTAGTGAGCAACTGTCACGGTTCGTCTCTGCCGCTGTCACACACTAACATACTGTATGCCGGCGGTTCCCATCACGGGGGTCGCAGCCCCTCCAGTAGGTCATGAGATGAATCCCAGAGGTCACAAGATGATTCATCGGAGAGGAAAGAAAAAACACTGAATTAATATACAGTTGTTTTTCCTAACATGTTTTCTTCTTGCCTCTTGTTTGTGCAGTTGATGAGCTGCACAAAAATAATTACCGATGATTAATTTCTAATTACTTCAGTATTTTGTGCTCTCTCAAGTAAAGTGATGCACCATGCTGAGATGTTACTAGTTATTCCTTCAATGATTTCTTTCATGAACATATGCAAGCAGACTTTATGTTCTGGAGCAACAAAACAAAAAGGTTGGAGACCGCTGCTACATACATGTATGTAAAACCCTATGTTTATCAAGAAGTGATTAAGTTCAACAAGAATATGTAAAGCTGTTTTCAGGTAAGAATTTCACACAAATTAAGTGTATCAGGAATAATCTCTGTCCGTACTAACACACCGGAAAACACCTGTCACATGACCACTCATGTACACTGGGCACGTGCGTGCTGGTGTAAACAGGAAGCAAGTTTAACTGCGCAACAGCTGCTAGCAAACACAACCAGGTCAGCTACGCCTGTAATTCATCATCCATGCTGTATTCACCTCCGACAGTCGAGGCTGAGGCCGTGTGTTTTCGTCCGGAAAAGGGTCATGTGATAAGAGCGTGACGAATCAGGGGAGGATATGTCGTGACTGATAAGACCCTGTCAGGAAGTGAACATGGGTGTTTTTCTGTCTCTGCTATTGACCTCCGGACTAAAACGCAAACCCAAACTAAAACCGGGGGCAGCAGCGCTTCCGAAAGTCTCGAAAACTCGGGCGTAACCGCAGCCCACAAACCATCTCCATCTTTATCTGGAGTTTACATGTCAGAGAGGATGTTGCTAACACACTGCTAACATGGTAGCTTCCTGCGTTGTGTTCTCTTTGGGTCTCTGTTATTAAAATGCGAGCCTTGTTAAAACACTTGTGTATTGGTCAAGAGCAACTGGTGGAAAACTACATGTAACTCAGCTGTTTGGTTTTGCGGGGGTCTGATGTTTATGCTAGTTTCAGGATTCATTCTTCTGTACTACAGAACACGAGCATTTGACATGTGCAACGACAGCCGCAGAACATGGCGAGATGCGGCCGATCAGAGCGTGTGCAGTGACTCCCTTGTAACCACATGATGAGCACCCACCCCTCAAAATGAAATGAGATGAGTAGGTCTGAAGGCGATGTGAGGCGATGTGAGGTGAGCGCTCTGCCGAAGCGCCCGCGGGGTTCCAGCACACTGTTTGTGTTGCCTCTCCGTCTCCACTGGCTGTAATGGCCTCGGTAATGGGAGCTTTTTTGTAGAAGAAGAGGGTAGAGGAGTGAGACGGTCCATTTGCTCGGGCACAGTCGCTTCCATTACACTTCTCGTGACGACATCCGAGCAGCGAGTCATTTCTGCACCGCGGCTTGACATTTTCCTCGCTGCGAGAGAGGAGGGCTCGTTGGTGAGGTCGCAAAACAGTTTGACAGCTTGACTCCGAGCTCCCGGGTGTTTGCTCAGAGAAACACATCTAAAGATTGAAAGAGAAACTCACTCAGGTGCAACTACATCAGTGTGTGTCACTCTCAGAAAAACCCCTGTGAGGGAACTGTCGTCTCTTCTGGCTAAAAGGAAACACTACTGCTGACCACATGTAATTAGTGTGATATATTAACTCCATTCACCTGGGACTCGTTTTTTACCTGAAGACAGGGTTTGGTTGAAAAACAGTTCAAAGTGGGAAGTGGGATTTCTATTTATAGAAGGGGGGGGGGTTGATTAAGCTTATCGCTTCATCAAAGAGCAGCTCAGACCGACTGGGCTTCTCAACAAGTCCTCAAACTGAAACCACCATTACATCGTTTGTCCCTCCCTTCGGATACGAACCACAGGAGCTCAGGTTCAGGAGAAAGCCGCAGCCTTGGGGTGAATTAATTTAACCTTTGACGTGATGGTTTCGATAATACGTTGAATTTGTGCAACAGTCAAGGATAAAAGCAACAACACTGACTATCAGTTTCACACAGGGAACAAACAGGATGTGAAACTTTCACCAACCAATCCATCCCCCCATCCTTCTCTAACCTGGACTGTGTCGCCCTTCTGACTACGTCACCTTCCTTCCTCCTCTGCTCTCATCATTACTACGGCTGCTCGAGGTCGCCGGATGATAAAACAGACTTATGGGATGTAATAAGCTGCTTGCACAGGTGACCTCTGTGGTTGTGTTTTTACAGGAGGACAGTCTAATAAAAAAACAATCTGCTTCTTTGGTAAAGATTCAAAGGGAGCGTAAAGCATAAAAACATATGGAGAGGACTCGGTTCTTGCTGAGGAACAATGGTTGATGTAATATGGAGTATTTATACTTTTCTATATCTCACCTTCGAACGAAAAACAATAAAAAAATTCCTCAATATGTATAAGAAAGGTTTATGGCAACTTACTCAAAATAAAGAAAGCCACACCAGTGAAACATGAGAAGCAGAAAGCAAGCTGTAGGTTCCTGGTTTTTTTGAGCACTTTCTGGTAAATTATACAGGTGTATCAAACCGCAAACTATCCGAGGAAATGGTAAAAGGCCAGCTGGACAAACTGACGAAAGATGCCGATAGGGAGGGGTGTTATGTAACATAAGGAAGGCGAGGAATGTCGGCAGTAATAGGAATCAGATTTTGAAGATGGATGTTTCTTTAAATAACTGTTGATGCTGATGTGTGTATTTTAATGCTGAATTTTTCAAAAGGCACTTATAGTTGATAACTGATTATAAAAGTGTTTCACAAGGTGTGGAGAGTTTGTCCTCGTGCAGGTGAAGTTCACTAAAGGAGCTCGTTGGGATTTGCTGTAACAGAGTGAATGTTCTCTTTGGAAGAACTTACTTTGCTCCATCTGAATTTGAGGATTTGGGTCCGACGCAGTAAAAACCCACTGATGTGGCCGTCCAAGTAAATTAAAAGAAGTTCGTTAAAGATTATTTGCCGCTATTCAGAGGTGGTTTGGCACAAAAGCACCGAGATGCTAAATCCTCTCTCTGTTGTCCCAGCACACAGTGGCTGGTTGTTCCACGTCCGGGCCTTGGCACTCTCCGTCCGTCTCCATTTCCAGCCTCGGCTTTACCTCCCTTCTGCTCTGATTATGAGCTGAGGTGTAAAACTGAGAGTCAACAGAGCAAACAAAACAAGCCCTCAGCTGTGTTTGCATTTGCACTCACCCAAAAAACTCCAAGAGTCAAAAAGCAGCCCTCTTATTTTCTACGGATCTGCCTTCCCTTCCCGGAGAACTGAGAGAAAATCTGTTGTTTACAGGGGATAAACAACAGAAGCGCTGCGCCACACATATCCATTTATATTTAAAGTAAACTCTCAGACAAAATCAAACAAGAGGGAACACTCCATGTGAGGCCAGAGAGCAAGCTAAACGTCTGGCTTTTAGATGGAGCATAAGCTTCAGTATTTTCATGGCAGCAAAAAAAAAAAAAAAAAGAAGAAGAAGAAAAGAAAGACAAAAGATTTGTAGGAATGAGAAAGGAGGAAAAAAGCAGAATCAGATAAAAGCAGCAACATTTTGGGGTGGATTTCTCTTCGCATGCAGCCGTTTTTATTCTAACGCAGGCTTAAACACTTCAGTCTGATCAAACAAAGCAGCGTTATCTAATCGTTAGACCTGAACGTCAAGTGATATCTTGGTTAAATAGGCAGCTGCCAGTACTTGGCAAGAAGCATAGGGTAGAAAAAAATATGTAAAAAAGAAAAAGAAGAGAAGCTCAGCCTGCTGTGTATCAGCTGTAGGGTGGCTCCAAGAGTTGGCCGACTGCCTCGCTGCCAGCCAGACAGTGTGAAGAAAAAAAGCCTTATTGAACTTTATTGAATCAAGGTGGAGACGGAGGAGACACTGATCTGTGTTTGGATTAGAGAGAAATGTCGTTTTTCTTTCTCCCCCCCTCTCTCTCTCTCTTTCTCACCACTCACACAGTCTGGTTTAAAATAGATCACAACAAGAACTGCAAGAACAACTCTGAGTTCAACTAAGTGAACATCTTCACAATGTGAATTAGTCTAACTCTAGTTGTTAAGTGACAGATTCAGATAAAATCATCAAATCTTTCTTTCTAGTTGCTTACAAGCGTCTTTCTAAAAACTATTAATTGCCTTTTACTAATGCTACATAGCTAACGTTAGCATTACTTACCGGCCTAGAGGAATCGAGCACCAAACCTCATTCCTTTACTCACCAACAGCTGTCTCCAGAGGTGGAAAGCAACGCCAGCTCTTGTTTCCATCATGTCTTTTCTTCTACTGAAGTTAGCATGCTAACCAGCTAGCTATTGCCAGTCTCGTCACTTTCCGATAGCGACTAACCATGGTTATAGCCATGGTTACTTGTACAATACAAGAGGTTATGACACGTCCTCTGAGTGGTGCCACCTCCTCAGTGAGCCTGGGCGCTACAGTGACTCAGTATTGGGAAGTCCAACGAAAACAGTCCAACCACTGCAGGAATAGCTGGTTAGCATGCTAACTTCAGTAGAACAAAATCATAGGGTTGTTTTCCACCTCTGGAGACAGCTGTTGGTGAGTAAAGGAATTAATGTTTTCTAGACCGGTAAGAGCTGTCAATGCGAACATTAGCTATGTAGCAGAACTTACAAATTGCTCCTTTAACTTCCTCCTTTTCCTCTTCTTTCATTGTCCATCCTTTCCTCTTTACTCCCTTCCTTCCTTTAATTCACCATTCTTTCATTATTTATCACCTCCTGTCCTCCATTCTTCTTCCCTTCCTGCTTTCTTTTGTCCTTCCTTAATTCCAATTTTCCTTCTTTCCTTTCCTCTTTCCCTCCCTTTCCTTCTATTTTACATCTTCGGTTCCTTTTTCCTTCCTGCCAATCTGACATAATTACATTAAAAAATATATCTGTACAACTTTGGATGCATGCCCACATTTAGTTTTGTTTCCAGAGTTAATGCTTCTTTTATTAAAGTGACTGATTGGAGTTTTTCTTCCATCGCTGTTGGGGCGACGGCAGAACCTCATGTTCACTTCCCGAGGACAGTCCAAGACGCACAGCAGACAGCAGACTATACATTTCACTACACAAACATACATCCAACACAGCGGTGAGCGGGCAGCGAGCCAGAACAGTATGCACGCTCTTCTGTTGAGGTTACATAAACTCAGCTGTCTCTCCTCTTCTTACTGGGTCAGCTGCTCCTCTCAGAGCCGCAGTCTCACATTATCAGAGTGTCTGAGTTTTATCTCGCCGGCGCTCTGATCACACTACAGCGACTAAACATTGGTAGCGACACAGAGGCATCTGGGTAGAGCGTTCACCTGAGGCTACCGCTGATGCAGTGACAGAGAAGAGGCGCAGAGACCGAGAGGCCCGGCGGTGAGGAAGATGAGCTACAGGCATAAAGGCAAAGATGAATTTGAATGATGCAAGTGTTATGTGGAAACCTCACGTCGGGGAAACACATCAGCAGCTTGTGATGTAATTTCTGGTCAATTTTTGTTGTTCTGTGCTGTATTTTTCTTAAAACTTGCCAAAAAAGTAGCTGCCATTATACGACGCAGACATATTTTGGCCACAGCTACAACTGAGCTTGGAGAAAATTAGTAATCGCCAGGTTTGGTGTCACTCCTTTGCTCCACTCCAGAGCTGCAATTTCGTGCCAACGTTTAGCAATAATAGAAAAGTGGTGGAAGAGGCACAGAGACCATTTCAACACCAAACACAGTGGAAAATGCAACCAAACTAGACCATTTTTTTCAAAGCTCTGCCTCCCACTATTCTGTACTGTAACAACCAGGCAGGACATAAACACCCTGCACATTTGTAAAGGATAAAGAAGGATGATTGTATAAGGTTGTAATTTTATGATTCATGTCGAAATTTATCAAAGAAAAATTTTGATATTTGACATGTTTTTCACAGAATATGGTAATCTAATTGTCGCTGGAAGTTTTATTTCACCATGTTAAAGCTGAAATCTTTGGGAAAACATTGTTATTTTTGTCATCTAATTTTGTCATTTTCAGTCAACACAGAAGCTGCAGTAAAGAAGGAGAAGAAATATTCATATTATTATTGTTATTTCTATTTCTACAAATCAATTTACTACAACCTGTGTAGCTGTGTTGATCTCATCTGTGCTTGTTGCCATATTTGTGGATATTTTCTGTCTTTATTTTTCATGGATTGTAGCTAAAAAGCTAGCTATATTTGAAGATATGCCCACTCTATTTTGGTCGATTGTTTCTCCAACTGGTGGAAACAGATGTCAATGAGAACAGGACCAAAAGCATATTATGAAGCGGATTAAATTGAAGATGTGGGCAGCAAGTCAGAGGTCTGGATCGAGGCTCGGACTCGATGTCATCGACTGGCGACGCCTCAAAGATCTGTCTGAACGTAAGCCATTGTATACAGAGCGGCCTGAAAAGCAACTGACATTACCAAACAGTTTATTTCATCTCATTGTGTTTCAAGATGTTTTCAGGCATTTTGCTTCAGGACATCATGAGTCAGATCGGAAAAATCAATTCCTGTTATAGTTTGAACATCATATCACAAACCAGCAACATGGGCTAAATTATTCATTTTGGCTTTAAAGACATGACAGATTAGCTTCATAGCGACTGGGTTCCTTAATGTGATGTAAACTCAGAGTTTGAAAGGTATAAATGTACCACTCAGACTTTACTGCTTTCTGGTCAGACTGAAAAAGGAGCAGTGCAAACATCTTGCTGGACATTTTTTTTTCTCAAAAAGGAGAAAGCGTCACGGGTCAGAGATTCTGTCCAGCTGCGACCTTTGAACTGCTCACTACTTCAGCTTGTACTAGTAATCAATTATCACGCGTGTTTTGAGCTCAGGATTTCCTCATCTCTGTCTGTGATGGTAGAAAAGAGCAAAAAAAAAAGAAAAAGGCGTGCAGCAAAGACAGATGAAAGGCTATTTTCTGCTCACTTCTCATCCAAAGGCTATTTTTAGCCTGCTCTTTTTTTTCATAACCGCTCCCTCAGTTTCTTACCAACATCAAAAAGCTGCTGCTACAACCCAGGGCTTGAAAGAAAAGATAGAGTGGAGAGAGGAGATGGATTTCACAGAGGAGGAGAATATGCATCTCCATACAGTGTGTGTGTGTGTGTGTGTGTGTGTGTGTGTGTGTGTGTGTGTGTGTGTGTCTAGGTCAGCACTACACACGACACAGCCGAGAGGTGATTGAACAGGTGGGGGATGGGCGGGGTTTATATATGTGGAAGAAGGAAGGTTAAAAATTTAAATTATACTGGCTTATTGGGAAATAGACAGAGGTGTCGCATTCTCCCATGATTCAGTTGTGCTGCAGCACGGCGCCCTTTCTACTGCTATGAGGTCTTATTTCATGAACACGTTAGAGAACATGTTGGCTTCATCTGACGAGAGCGAGATATTTCTCTACCTCTCTCTGTGCGTCTGCTGCATGTGGCTGTATTAATGAGTGTGTGGGAGGGCGGAGAGGCGGATCTCTGTCCCGGGTTTCTCACACAAACGCCAGCCTCGCCTGCTGGATTGCGGCGTGGGAGGAGAGGTGTGGGTGGAGGTGGAGGAGAAAGTCGCACGGCCGGTCGGACCTGTTCGTGAGGCTCAGGTGAGAGCAGCAAACACGGCACTTCGATGACTTCAGTTGTTTTACAAAACTGCAATGAAATAGATGCTATCCCAAATGCTGTGAGGCGGCACAAGGCCGTGTTACGTCACTGCTGTCCAAGTGTTTTGTCACGCTGTAATTCCTTAATCCCTGTTTAAACACATGCATTGAGCCTCAATCTGTACTGTATCAACAGTTTCGGTGCTACTGGTTTTTGACCGGTGTACTTCCTCACGTTTGACTGAACTCGAGCTAAACAAAAACAATCCAGGTTTCCAAAAAAATGTCAAAAAACGGGCTTGAGATGCAAAAGCAAAACAGATGAAACATGTCGATAATAGAATCAAATTTTCATATGTGAAGAAATAAACTACGAACACCGCGTGCATCAATTTGTCAACTGTACAGTAACTCCTGCACAGTGCATTAAAAGGTTTTCTAGGCATCGTAGCTGTTGGCAGGAATGGTTGCACACAAGAAAACTAGACTACGTCAAAACCTAGAATATGGCTGGACCGCATATGGTCAATGTGCAAAATTGAATACTGTTGTAGAACCACTCTAAACAACTGCTTTCAATAGCAAGTAGCTAAAGCCTGCTGAAAAAAAAGTTGCCAACAGGTCTGAAAAGTCAGTAAACAAAGTGCTAAGTTGGAAAAGATGCCTGTAAATGACTGATGACGTAATTCATTTTGAAAGAGCAACAGCCAACGGGAAAACTCCAACACTCGTCCGGCCGACCGATGGTGTAACTTCATCAGTCGGTCAAAGAAAGTGACCCAAACAGTTTATGTGGTAATGACTATCCACAAAGCAGGGTTTGGAGATTGCAGGTGAAAAGATCTTCAGGTGTCAAGCAGGTGAAGAGCAACAGGTTGGTCATTTGTTCTTACCCTTCAAACTCCCCACAAGAGTGAGAGCGGCATGTTGTTGTTGTTGTTGTTGTTGTAACAATGCAAAATCTCATGAACAGGAGGTCAGGGTGATGGATGGTTGAAGCTCCAGAGTGGTTTTATATCTCATCTCCAACCAGTCAGTGTTAGTCTTTTCTTTGTTTTTTTTAGCCATGACCACAGTGTTTTCCCAACTTTATTTATACATTAACTCTGGAGGCGTCAGATTAGACAGCGCTCAGCTGAGCAGTTTCTGAATTGGTCATCTGGGTCGTTTTGGAAGGAACAGTCAGACAACCTAATGTGTTTCCGTCTTTTCAGTATGAAGACTTTATATATTTCAATAAACAAAATCCTGTTGACTGTAGTTTACGTGTCAGTTCTGCAGATGTGGTATAAAACGTTTTACTTTTCAGTCGCCTGCAAAACATCATTTGCAAACGTTTGTCCTGTTTCACTGGGCAGAAAGAGGAACTGGTGTGACACTGAAATATTGCTTGAAAATAAAAAGGCAAAACGGTCTAAACGTAAGTATCTGACAACACTTTTCAGACAGTGGTGTAGGGGAGCAGGGGAGGCGAGTTTTACCTGCGTTCCCGCCCTCAGCAGCGAACAGGCCTGCGAGGGAGTGCTGTTGGCAGATGGCAGGTATGTCACAGCGTTTATCAGTCATCGCTTCACTTCAGCTGGCCCTGATCTGTCACATAAAGGCAGAGAGAAACCTGACATGAGCTGGCTGTGTGTTGGAGGTGTAGCTTTACAGTGAGACAACATGTCCTCACGAGATGTTGCACAACTGATAGTAAACGCTCTCGTCAGTGGGGTGTTCGTGCTGTTGGCAGGATGTTTCGCAAAGGGTTTTTCTATTTGTTGTTTTCTTGTGGCTCTGACAGTTTTTGTGTTGAATTTTTTTTTTTTTTTCCACTTTTAGAAAATATTTTAGTGTTTGGTTGGTTTTCATCCAAACATCTTCTCAGTTCTTATTTGCATACAAGGTTTTAATCTTTAAACTCTGATCTAAATGATGCTCTGAAATGAAGCTCTCAGCGTGAGAGCTGGTCTGGGGCAGGAAGCCTTCGCACTCCAGCTAATTAAATTGCAGGTGTGGTAACACAGAGGCTGTCAGTTCAAATCCACTTTGAGTCTGTGAACGGATTATGTCTCCTGTAGAAAAACATTTTTTCTGCACCAGAGCCCAACAAACAAGATACTTCTATGTTCTCATGTTTGTTTTATGCATTCAATTATCTGTTTGTTGCATGTTTTCAGAGTTTCTTTGTGTTTTATTTCACTTACTCTCTATTTCCAAAGGCGCTGCTAGCTCTGTTAGCTCTGAAGCTACTTTTGAGGTTGCGGCTACGAGACGTTTCCATGTTCTCATGCATCATGTTTCACAACGACACTATGTTTTACACAGTGAAAGCAAACTGAGTGCCTCTGTCTTCAGGATGTTCATTGATTGGTCATAGTCTACCCATCTTTCTCCTCATTGCTACATCTCAGCCAAACGATAAGCACAACTGTTCTCTCCCTCCCCCCCTGCTGCTAAATGTGCTACAGTGTTGAAATCCTACTTTTGCACATCTGTTTGCTTGCACATGCCCACAGCTGCACCTGCGTGCTCTGTCACATGCTATCAGCGCACAAACACTGAACTCCACATGCTGATTATGATCTCTGCTCCCAGACGGAGGGAATTTGCCAAGAGCAGCTCAGCACCTCTCCGCTGCAGAGCTCGACGAGAGGAGCAGAATGTGCAGACTGCATGTCGGTTGCTTCCCTGAGGCCACTGTATCGAACACCAAGGCCCGTCAGCAAATTCCTACAAAGAGATCTGATGCTATGAAACTTTCTGCAACTGAGAATAAAAGGCAAATAAACCCTGTGATACCTGCGCTTTCCACTTTGGAGACACCCGGTGACAGCTGATGAATTTGCCTAATTCTGATTAGCCTCCCACTGGGTTGCCTCTCTGTTTGTCACTGAGAAGTAAGTCTGATTCAGTGGTTTCTTTAAGTCAGTGAATGGGACAGGATGGGTGGGAGGGTGGAGGAGAAAAGCCCCTCGCCGCTCCAAAGCTATTAGCTCGCTCTCTTTCCACCTGTCACACATTGGTGACTTTATTTCGACTCGGCTGAGGCCCCCTGGTAGATATCAGAGAGATCATCTCCGTCTTAAGCTAAGTGACTCCAACAAGCGTTGCGGCCCTCCCCTCCCCTCCCATTCCCGGTGACCCCGCGACCCCTCGGCACCACGGGCTGCCCGAGGAGCAGAGGTCTGAGCCCGGCTGTGGAGGAGCGGCCATGGGAAGAGAAGGAGATGGGCTGAAATGAGCTCTGTCATGCAGAAAACTGCAGGAGGGGCAGGCGACGAATACACACTCCCGCCCCCCACAGATATGCTCGCACAGCTGGGACAAAGAGCGACACAAACACACACACACAAATTTAAAGAAAAAACTCAACAGCAATCAAGCACAGCTCTTTCTTTCTCACTCTTTCCCATGTGTTTTCTCCTCTTTTCTCTTCCTCCTTCCTCCAACTGTCTCTCTCTCTCTCTCTCACTCACTTACACACACCACACAAATACACAATAGCAGCTGCGACAAAGCCCTCTGCAGGATTAGCCAGTCTTTGTTGGCAAAACACAAATTACAAGTCTTTTAGCGCTGACTCCTCCCTCCCTGCAAGTGAGTGAGTGAGTGTTGTGTGTGTGTGTGTGTGTGTGTGAAACAGATACAGTGTGTGTGTGTGTGTGTGTGTGTGTGTGTGTGTGTGTGTGTGGCTATGTGTGTGTGTGGCTATGTGTGTGTGTCTGTCTGTGTGTGTGCTTCTTGCTCATCATGATGCACGCAAGGGTGCACAGGATTGCATGTGGGTGTTTTGGTTCTTGTGTGTCATGCTGTGTGCAGGCAAGTGTAACCGAATGAATGTGTGAGTGTGTGTTTATGTTAGGGCTTGTGAGTGTGTGTGTGTGTGGAGTGTTTTAAAGAGGGGGTTTTGTTATCAGTCCGTGGGCAGTAGAGAAAACAGGCGTAAAGGAGAAGAACACTTGATAAGATGCCGTCTGAAACACTGAGGAGGAGCAACTTGTCAATTAGAGACGTTTCTTTTTAAAAACCGCAGTGCAGCTGAATTTATGAAGTAGAGAGTTCAATCGCCCCACCACCAATTTTCGCCCAAATTTCCCCCAATGGTTCTTTACAATCTTTGTGTGTTGTCACATCTGCAGCCCTGCACAGGACAGCGCTGGGAAGCAGTCTGAAGACAAAGCCGGGGGACGGTGGTGACGCTGTTTGTGATTTGTCTTAATTCAGACGATGACAAATTCCCAAACTCAACACAGGCCCATTACTGCGCTCACCTTCTTATAGTTTTAGAAACACGGTGAAGTTAATTAGCAAGTGAATAAAAAAATTTAAAACCTCACAATTGTAACTTGTCAGACGTTTTTTGTCATGTCAGCCCCCCCCCCCCCAAAAAAAAAACATGACATAATATAATTTCTTCTTTTGTTATTTTAACATCTGCTGTTTCACTGGAATGGAAAATGTCTCCAGCTCCTGCTGAATCCCCACTGTGTCTGTGTTTAATCTATATTTGATTAATAGTTTTTGACTGTCTACCTGTCTGGAGGCAATGTTCCTCATCCACGTTTCCAGTGTGAGCGGACTTTGTCCTTCGGAGTCGTCTCCCTGAGCAAAAAAAAACAAAACAAAAACAAACAGAGGAGTTATTGAGTATTGATCTGTATTGATCATCACAAGAGCTCAGTAATGATGTGGGCTGTGAGGTCAGGAGGAAAACACATGCAATACATCAACAGAGGTTGTTTTCCACGTGTACAACAATAGAGTGTATTGGATATGAAGTGTCAGAAATCCTCGTACATTCATCAGCTCGGCTCAAAACCAGTTTTGGTAAGAGAGGAAAAGTGAGAATGGGCTTTGTATTCATTGTATTAACCAGGAGAATAGTGATTATGTTTAATAGCACACTGCACACAGTTGATCTAATTACCAAATGCCTCTCAGACACCCTGGCTTGTGTGAATTACCAGACCAGTCCAGTGCGAGTTTCCCTGGAAGTGATATTTGGTTGTTATTGATGCAGACTTGGCAAGCAAAGAAACGCTATTCCTTCCCAGCCAGAAAAGTTCAAGCCATCACCCTGTGGTCTTTCACACTTCTCACTTAAAAGTCACTGTTGACTAAAACGAAATGTGTGCTATTCTCTAGGTCAGACAGCATTTAACGTCGACAGAAAAGACCGTTCTGGTAACAGTGACAGAGCACCTTCCTCTCTTTGCCCGGGGCATCTTCAGAGCTCATCTGAATATGACTGAAGGCACAAAACAAATCTTAATAACAGCAACTTTAAAAACCGGAGCACTGCAAATTAAACCCCTTTGTTAAAGAACGGTGACACCTCTTATGACTGGATCCTTTTTTATTTTGGTGATTGATGAATTTCAATCTTTCACCTCATTTTTAAAAAATCACTCTGGTAGCTGTTAGGTGAACAGCTGTGAGATGTTACCAGCCTTAATCAGTTAAGCACCGAGGTCAGCCATGTCAATATTTTCCCATATCTGCTGAGCATTGTCTCCTTTATTTACCTTCCCTCTCCCCTTTGGGAATAGCATTCCACTTACATCTTAAGATGGTCCCAGATCACTTAAGCCACTGACCATATGTCATAACTCTGCATGGGATTAGGCACATTCTCCATTTTATGGGCTAACTTGTGGGAAAGTGTGCGTGGAGGAGGACTACCAGTATTACTTTGAGAATATCCACCTCAAATCAGGATCAGCCGAAGCTTTTATTCAAACCCGCCTTCAAAAATGAGAAATATTTGATTTGCAGAGATAGAATGAATAAAATATCGTGAAAAAGGGCAAATCAATAAAGCCAACAATAAAGGCTCCTCTGTTTCATTCTGACACATAGTGCATAATAAAATATATTAATAAACATCTAAGAGCCCTGTCCTCACTCATCACAATGTGAATACATGCATATATAATTCTATTAATGCATTAGTAATGCCACAACCGCACAGATTCCCCGTGTGGCTTTAATTTCTTCCAGTCATTTTCAAGTTACAGTGCAAGTTACTCTTGTTTTGTTTTGTCTCCATCTTTGTTGCTAAGAGCTAATCTCTGTGCTGTTTCTGTGCTTTATTCACCTGTCAATCAAACAGAGTGGGCGGTACATTGAAGTCCGATCCTTCAAGACTCCTCTTGTAAGAAGATGACACCACAGGTTGTAAGGCTGCTTATTGTGACCCATAATAACATTTTACTGCTCGGTGACGTCTAGCAGGTGGAGTAATTATGAGGGGAGCAATGGAGGAAGTGAGGTGACGTGTCAGGAGGAGGTTGGGGTTGAACTGCTGTTCATTTCCTATATGACACCAACAGTCAAGATGATTTGTCTTATCTACACCAACATAGAAGTGGATCTGACATGGAACCAGCTATTAGAAACTAAACATGCTCATGACTGTCATGCTCTTAAACAGAGGGGGAAGTACCCGGAGAAGAATGAAGAAAGAGACACACAGCTCTCGCCTTCACTCTTCAGTATTGATAGATAGATAGATAGATAGATAGATAGATAGATAGATAGATAGATAGATACTTTATTTACCCCTTATCTTGAGTCACATCTAAAAACAATACAAACAATTGAAACACAGTCTCAGGAGGACCAGTTACCATTACTGCTGTATCTTTATACCTTATTGTAATGTTTAACCTAACTTAAGTTATTACATGATGTGAAATGATGATATGCAGCACACTTTTAACTCACTTCTGCTGTCATGTGAGCTTCTTAACAGTGGTAAAATTGACACAGGGCACATAAGACCGTTTAGAAATATAACCGCATACTAGGGGTGAGGATATGAGGATATGAGGATATGATCTGCTTTTACAGTTACTATCCCGACACAGTGCAGTTCTGTGGCTCATACAGGCATCCACAGTAAGGTGCAGGCCACTGCAGCTTACTTGTACTCCAAACGAGTGGCTTCATTAACTCCACAACAACGGTTGGAGCTCGAGCATCACAGGGAGAGCTGTCAATCAACCGTCCTCACTCACTTACAGGGCAAAACAGCCTCATACGGCCCGTCGGCCCGTGCAAGAGCCCATTAGAAGGACGGAGTAAACACTTAAAGTTTTGTATATATAATATAAATATAGACAGGTTGTACCTCCTTAGATCGGTTAAAGTCTCTAGGACTTGCGCTAACCATAAGTGCGTAAATAAGATTTATTTTTATCTACCAGCATCGTGTAGCAGCGCAGCGCTGTGACTGCCTACCTTTTCTACGTGTAGAACTCTGAGTCTCTCTCCATTCCTCCATGGTTTGTGTTCCTTTAGTCCGTAAGGATCCACAGATCACGAAAATCAAAAGGATTCCTTGTAAAAGTATTCCAGGTTATTAATATCGTTCTGAGAAGTCCAAAGCAGAAGACTGAGATGATTTGTTTGTTAGCTTTACTGCTACAAAATGGCAGCGAGCGTAAGGAGCGTAAGACGTACTGACGTGTTCTTTTGCGTCGGGAAAAAAAGTGGAGAGGGGGGGGGGCTTCAGCACGTGGGTTTTGAGAGGTGTGAAAACACGGACAAGCTCCGTTTTGAATGCTTCCAAAATGCTTCAGTGTTTTTTCTATTATTTCATAAAACACATTTTTTCCAATTTTCCTTTTAGAGGTTTATTGGCGTCTGTGAAAAAATGAACTATAAAGGTCTCTACAAATTACAGTAGGAGCACAGAATAAAGTAAAATGAGGAGCTTAGTCTGCGATTTAATTTACATTTTATTATATTACAAGAGTTAGTTTACATTTTTATTAAAACCTTTTTTTCCATAAGCTATTTATAGTGTTATTTTAACTTTTGAAACCAATGTTCATTTTGGAATAATGCAAAAGTCTCTGTACTTGAATACAAGTCCAAACTATTTCAGAATTCTTGTTGATTTTTCATACTTTATAGAATTGCGCACTTGATTAAAACATGATTGTTTTAATTGAAAAGGTACTCTGGCCTAAATGGTCTGTTATTCTTTTTTCCTTTAAGATTTGTCACCTTGTAGGACTGTATTTTCTTGACTAGTTTGATTGTTGTTGTTCACTAACTTGCAAAAGAGCTTTAAAAACCAGACAACATAAAAAAGAATCGTGATGTGATATTTCTCGCCATATCGCCCACCCCTACTGCATACACAGCTGGCGGTTAGCTCTTTAAATAAAATGTGAATAGAAAGCATTAACACACATTCACACACACAGTTCTCGCTTTCACTCGTCTATACTGAAGTGAGATCCCCCTACTGGAGTCCTGAGGTATTTTCCAAAAGATTGTCGAGCAATTAAACCTTCTTTTCCTTTTATAATCACTGGCTGCATATTCTAAAACAAAGGACCAGTACTGATAATTAGCTGCAACTACAAACTAAATTGTATGACAATGAAAATAGAATCCTCCCTAATTATCTGTTGCATACTTAGTGTCACATGAACGCCTTGTTTACATCACAAAAGTCTTCCATAATATCTGTGCTGTGTCTCATCATGTGGGGCTGCAAATAGGTGCATTACCAAGTGGAAGTAAATATACATACAAGCCTCCTACACAGCCCTCAATCAGCAGAATAAAGAATCCAAGATATGTAGCGCTAAGCGGAGGTGGATAACAGCCCTGCGCTCGGACCGGATATGTGACAGTCTTTAGATTCTTTGTGTGTTGAGTACCCTGTCTTTCTGCCCTGGGGGGGATGACAAGCTGCTACCCTCAAAAAACACCCACTCAGCCTGCTCTCCAGTCACCGCACAACCAACACAAAGAAAGTTTGTGCACGCGATGACAACAGAACCCAAATTGTGGATTTGTGTTGCGACATTTCTCTTCATACATCAAGTGCAAACATCAGGCGTTTTTACAAAGTTTCTCTCACTCTAAATCCATTATTACAGCGACTGGAACAACAGAGCTGAACCACCGGCCTACAAAACTACAATTATTACACAGCTAATTTCAGTTCAAATAAGTGAGCTTCATTAGTTGATTATAAAAAAACTGTCTCATTAAAGGAATCATGATGATAATACTCCAAATCAATTTCTCAGACTCTCAGCATTCCCGAGGGCAATGGTGTGATTAACGATAGTGGGTAACCTTAATTGGAAATCCATACAAAAACATGTAAGGATATTTATTTTGCATTGTGAGCGAGGTTCATCGGGATGGCAGCTGGTGGTTACCTTGGAAACAGAAGAGGATGGTCCTCTAACAGGGTTGGATATTGGGCTTTAATGCATTTAGAAAGAAAAGGAAAAAAAAGATGAGACAATATATACTGTATATATATATTATATATATATATATTATATATATATATATATATATATATATATATATACAGTATGTGGTAAGAGTGGTGTTCACTGCAGTGGAGCTGTTGTTTTAACGTGTCTGTGTCTGTCTGATGAGAAACAATAAAGAGACAAACAAAAACAATGTAGCTGCACAACTTTGACAGCACAACCACAAAAATAGAAAACCTTTGGTGTTGTTTTATTTCTTGATAACTGCAGACTCAACACTTTGATCACTTTGTCATCATGTACTGACACGACTAAAGCAGTTCCACCTTTGCATGTTAAGTATTTTTGTCTTTGCCTGTGACTCAAATCTTCCGGATACAGTCTATTGAATACAATGAAATAAAGAGCAGGGCTGCACCACAGCAAATGACTGTGCAGGGAAAACCAGGGCGCAAGCTAACACTATGATGTTTTCATAAGTTTGTATATTATCTAAACTATATTTAACCTAAGACGTGTTCCCGAGGTCTTCTGTCCTCCCACAAATTTTATTCATTTATTTATTTTCTAAAATTTGTCCCATGTTGGTGGAAACGAGAATGCGATCCTTCTCCTATCTATCGCTGATCCAAAGCTGGGTCAGAACCAAAACAGCCCCAGTATCATCCATCATCCGCAAACAGCCGAGTCTGCTCCGACAAAGTAATAAGACCTCAGTGGACCCAGCCTGAAAGGGAAAAGGAGGATCAAACTGAACCGGAGAGATCACGTTGATCAGGACTGATGCTCCTCACTTTACACCTAGTAACTCTTTCCTCTTTCTTCTGTCTCTGTCTCCTTCAGTCTGGATGTCTTCTCGTCTTTATCTGACTGTCTGTGTCTGACTGTTTTTCTGTTTCTCTGCCTTTGCCTGCTGGTCTTCCTCTCAGGATCTAAATAGAGATCAAGAAAACTCTTTCAGAGGAAGTTCAAAGTCAGTCACCAAGGTGTTGCATGTTGCAGGTTTCTTTGCTTTCACTTTCTGTCCAGTTCATCCCAAACCAGCTCCATGTTTTATCTGAAGTGTTGATCCATAAGAAGATATTATATTCAATGTAGTTTTAGGTCTCCTCTCTCAGGTTTCTCTCTGGAGCTCTGATAACAACAGGTCAGTGAGCCAATCAGAAGAGAGGAAGTTCCGGGCCTCTCTTCTGATTGGCTCAATGTTTTCTGAGTGAGCAAATAAAAATATAGCAGACTTCAGGTAAAACCCTCAGAGAAACCAAATCCTGGTTGGGTGGGTCCAGGTGGGCGGGGCTTTGGGCATGGCTGAGGGCAGTGACTGCTTTGTTGTGACATCACAAAGTCAGTGAAGTTGTGACAGCTCGTTTTGAGGCTCAATTTCTGAATACAGGCTGTGCGCATTTCTCTGTGGATGGGGGGGGGGGGTTGTGACACTTTTGAGCTCTAGTGTGTAATCTCTTCTGCACTGACTTATTCTTTTGTCGTCTGGCTTGAGCGGACAGTTGCCCACTTTTACATGCACCCCCACCCCGGCTGTCTCGCTGTCACCGATGGTATATTGCAGCCCAGCCCGCCGCTGCAGTTAAACACCGGTTACTATGTCTGGTTAGCGGTTTTGTTCGGTGTGACAACCTCGTCTGTCTTCCCCGAGTCCAAACATTTTGTGTTATGACAGCTAAAAGCAGGGAGGGTAATTACTGCAGCATAGTAACCTGAGTGTTTCTGTGGGGGCGAGAGGACTGCATAAACACACACATCACTCATAAATAGGTCGCATCCAAAATAGAAGACCGCAAATAACCCACAGTAATAGAAAGAGCTTTGAGAGCACTTCAGCGTGAACAACACACGCTGCAGAGTGCTTTAGATACAGAACGAATTCTGATATAAAAGCCTCCTGTTTCTCTCAGTTAGTTTGGCTTATTTAATTCTCTAAACCAATATTTTATATAAACAGTAAGTAACACTTCACAGGAGCCTGTACAGAGCTGAGGATCTCTCTCACACATAATACACCTGTAAAACAACACAATCTGAAAATTGCAAAGCACTCAGAGAGCGCATACCTCCACCAAGGCTGCACAGTCCTGCATAACACCATTTTCCCGCCAAATTAATTCTGTCATGTTTCTGAGATCTCCATCAAAATAAAACAAATCCAGTCAAAATATAACCTCATTGGAGGTGTATGGATACAGTGATTTAAATTTGAGGAAAATATTTTACGTGCACTGAATATAGAATATATAATTATATAAAGTCCAGGCACAACATTACATATCAAGTTCAGCTTAAGAGAGGAATTTTCCCGAACTGGTATGACAGAAGCAAAATACAGACTAACTTTAGGAGCCCTATAATATCTTATCTTACTTCATCCTGTCTTGTCTCCGGTCAGGAAATCCTAAATACTCAATCCAAGATTAGTTACCAACTTTTATGTCTGTTACCTAACAACCGATGATACTTCTCTCATCACATCTCATCTTGTTGAGGTTTCGTTTAGATTTCTAATTGAAATGCACAAAGAAATGGAACAAAACGTCAGACACTAAACTTCAAGACAGACGAGTTAGAGAGATCTGTTGTGTTCGTTCGTTGGGACGGAACAGAAACTGAGACTTTTGAAAACGATGACTTAAACATCCCCGGTCGCTCCCTGATTGGCTCTCATCAGCCTCGACCACCAGTGGTGAATGCGACATGCATAAGGAAATACAAGCGTTCAATTCTGCATTTTAACTCTATGACTGTGTTTGCTATATATTGTTTACAGCAATTTCTGCAACTAATCATCTGCAGAGTCGACGCTTCCTGCTTCCTGCTTCCACCACGTGTAGTGTGCATGAGTGTCCGTGAATGGTCATGTATGTGTGTGTTTTCAGGTGTGCAAGTGGGGACGGAGATCAAAGACGCCGTTTTAAAACAGTTAAGAGAGTTTATTTAAGATTGGAAACTTGTGTAACGCACTTTTCCTATCTAAACTAGGATAGGAACATTAACTTAGGAACCACGGCTTTCTTTCTAACCTTAATTACCATGGTTACCAAACAGTTAAAACAGGACCTGCAAGTTAGGAAGTTTCTGTAATACAGCTCCAGGACGTGAACAATAATATAAGGCTTGTGCAGTTTTGTGAAGACGAACGAGGAGCGGTCGCAGTGTCCAGTGGTGGGAAACATCAGCCAAAGGTCGCATTAAATCTACTTCATTATTGTGAAGCATGAAAACATCCATGGGCGGCGACGGTGGTAAATACTTTTTTATAGGCACTTTATGCACCTACTATATATTTACTTGCAGATTATGTGCCTTTCCACATATTACCATGGTGGGTAATACACTTAAATAGGGCCGGTTTAGAGTATTACTCCACATTCCTTGAATCAGGTTCAAGCTGATCATTTTAAATCCAATCTTCAGTGAGCTGTTATTTCATATAAAATACCTCTGTTGGTCTTGTGGGTTGCATTTTTCCCCCCCCTCTCCTGTGCCCTCCAATCACCGGGCCTTGCATTCTCACGATAGCTTGTTTTGACAGGAGTTCCACACTCCAGACAGACCGAGTATTACTTGACTCCAGACCTCCCCCTTTAAAGGCGCTGAGCCTTGCCTCAGAAACCCGATTAAAGCCTTGGACAATAATCTTCCTCAATTTCCACCCCCTCTTCTTCACTGTCGCCTCCCCACTGCCCCCACCGAGCACCTCGGTCTCAGCCAGAGCTCCTCGGTTTTGGTCAAAAAAAAAAAAAAAGAAGTGCTGCTAGATCCCTGGCGCCGGGGTCCGTGTGTTTTCACAACTGCTTGGCTAAGCGCTAGGAGCAGCCTGTTAGCTCTGCTCTGTCCACCACTGAACGCTTAAGACAAAAAGGATCTTTGAGGAGAGGGTGTTAGTGTCAGTCAGTGCACCCCCTCCCCTAAACCCCGCAAGTATTATGTTTCTATCCTGCTGGATTTACTGAACCGATTACTGCTGTTCTAAGATAGACCCCTGGTCTGACTCTGAGGCTGCACACCATCTTTAACCTGTCTTTCCTCTCCGTTACCTTTATTTAGCCATCATTCATCCGGGCAGGGGGCTGAGCACGCACACGTCTTTTCATTCACCAATTCCAAACTACACATACTAACTTACAGGCAACTAATGATTCATTTTATTGTTAATCATCTTCTTTTTTCTATTTATCGATTAAACCTTTAGATTAACGTTACCCATTGTAATTTCCCAGAGCCTGCAGTAACAGTGCCAAATACTTTTGTCCAAAACCTAAAGTCTAAATACTACAAAACCCAGAGACAGTGACTTATATAAAACACAGAAGATGAAAATCCTCACATTTGAGAAGTTGGAGCCAGAGAAAATTACACATTCTTTACGTTATATACTATTATATACTAATAGTTAAATAGAGATAATCTGTCGATCAACTAGAATTAATCTTATCTAAAAAATAAGATGTAAAAACACTTCATACCTCACTGGAATATGTCAGCTGTTTCCTGCTTTTGGTTTCCAGGTTGCCCAATGAAAACGTCAATAAAGCAACTGAACTGTTGCTTCAAAATTCATGTTTCTTCTTCTTTTTAAAGTTAAATTGTTCCTGAAGCACATTCATAGACAGATTCCTATCTTGTGTCATTTCTTGCTAGTAAAACGCTGCAAAGTATTAGTTTCCATTATATTATCTGACAAACTAGTGGAACATATTTAAATGAGTAAAATAGTGTATTTTGTTATATTTAGTCTGAAATGCAGCCACAGCTCTGGCATCCGCTCAGAACAACCACAAGCTGCTACTGTTTAGGTGCTGACGAGCCTTAATTCAAAGCACCTTGGCAGCAGAGGGCGGCGCATGACTCACCACTCTCTGTCAGATCTTCAACTTGTGGTCACAATAACACTTGTCTAACCTGCTCGGGATACATGTGCCCCAAGACATGTTGGAGGTTACCGTGCCGACGACGGTGCAGGTTAGTGGAGTAAAGAGCACAGAGGCTGGGAGCGGCTGCAGGAGAGTAAAATTTATATTGCAAGGCCGCAACGGACAATAGAAGTTATGAGGTGACGTCACTTTTTCGTGTGATGTAATCCGCCTTAAAACCACAGTGACGAAATGAAACCCACTATAGCTGTTATACTGGGAGGAAAACAAACTAATATCTAAAAGTAAAAGCCATCTGAATTAAACATAATAGGTACAATATGACTGTCTGTGGACAATGAAGTGTTTCTTTTGAAGCCTGATCAAGATGACTTCAGAGGATATAGTTCTAGAAAAGATATTGATTTTATCACATGATTTAATCAAACAGCCATATGTCAGTTAATGTGACACAGCATCTCTGCAACATCTATAAAATCTTACACCTGAAGTCTGAGAGACTCTGTTTGTTTTATAAATCTGAATGCATGGTTGGCAGCTTTTATTTGTTAATAGTTTGTTTTTGCCACTTATTAAAAACTGACTTTTACAGTGATGTTGCATGCATATAAAAGCAAGAGACTGCATGTATAAAACAGAACTCTTGTTTTTGAAGACTTTATTGCACAATTTATGTATTTTCCCTTCTTTCTTTCTTTTTTATTATAGTCTGTTTTTTGTCACTTTGATTTTCTCCCTTTGTTCTGCTCTGTTTTCATACTTTTGGATTTGGTTATCAGACTTTGGATCTGGATTTCTGTTTTTTTTTTGGTTGGATTGCCTGCTTGGCTATTTTCCTGCCCTTTCTGACCCAATATTTCATGACAACACTTGCCATGCAAGGCGTTACTCCTAGTGAGAAACAGCTGACAACGGTACTGGGAGTTCAGGAGCTCCTCCACTGTCAGGATACAAGCTGAAGCGGTCAACAAGTTTGTTCAACATCACGTCTCAGACACGCAGATGTTTTGTCGTGGGTTTCTGATTCTTTTGCATAGAAGTAAATTCATTGTTAAATGTGGTTGTTTTCCAACAGGGCTGCCGCTGCTCGGCTTTATTCAAGACAAAACATTATGAACATGATCCTTCTGTTGGCTCTGAGCCACATGTTGGGTTGGAGCCAGTGTGCCGGGCCACAACTTTGTCTCACAGATTAATAATCGTTGTTTAACCATCCTCCTCTTCTTCACCTGCACCTCCTCGTCATGACTGATGTCGATTTTAAGAGGTGAAATCAATAACACTGAGAGTATGTGTCAGCTGGGTCACCTGCAGCATGTGTGTGTGCGCGTGGCTCTGAATCATGCAAACACACACACACACAAAGACACACACTCTCGTACCCATACCTGTGCGAGCTTACCCGCAAACACGCATCAATCCTCCAATCCACCTTCCCTCCCAGCGTTCAAGGTGTGCCAGGACGATCAGCGGAGAAGAATTACAGCAACACGCATGGGAGACAGCAGAAGAAGAAGAAGCTCATTGTGCAGCCACGCCTCCAGGCGAAGGGACAGAGTGAAATAACCACAGATATCAATCATGCCCTGACTCAGCTGCTGGCTGCCGGGCCTGCACCGACATTCCCTGGCAGGTGTGAAATACCAGCAGTGAGAAATAATTAACAGAGCAGTGAACCTCTGATGGGCTTTCTGCACATGAAGCAGTGGGATTTTCTTTTAGCATATTTTAAAGTGTGCATTTTTTTACTCCTAGTTTCCTTTCCAGCAGTCTTCTTCTTCCCTGCCTTTGTGTGTTAGCGGCATCAACTGTTGATCAGCTGATAATGTGAAACCGGAGACAAGAATGAGATCTGCAGCGTTGCTGTGCTTCTGTGCGTTTGTGATACAAATTAAATGGGGAACCACTTGTCGTAAACTCCACAGGGCTCCTTTAGTGATAAGAGTTTTTGTCAATTGCTGTTTCCAAGGTCAAGAATGATCTTTCATGCTAAATCCTTCTTCGCTCTTAAAGGGGCTTTTTACTGAATGTGGTTTCTTGCTGGGAACAGGTGGTGGTGGTTGTCACGACAAGACAACGACGACGTGAGCTTCAGGAAGCTTAGGAAGCTACAGTGAGTTGCTATCAGAAAGTGAAGAGACGGACTGGGGCTAGCTGGTTAGCATGTTAACTTCAATAAAAGAAAATACCTAATATGAAAAGTAACATATTTTAGTTTCTGAAAATGTGCTTGTTTTGCATGTGACTAAGACCCAACCTAAACATCAGCTCATGCATGGTGTTTTTTGAGTATTTTTCAGTCCTCGCCTTTTTAAAAAAGTCATTTTAAATAACTCCCAATAGAATATACTTTTATACAAGAATAATGCAAAAGCTCCACAATACTTCTACATCTAGTTAAAAACTGCTCTGTGAAGCTTCAAGGCCTCTAGGCCTAATAGTTTAGTTTAGTAGGCCTTTACAGTTCATTTTTTCACTGGTGCCCATAAACCTCTCTAAAAGGAAAACTGGAAGAAATGTGCTTTAACTCTTGATGATATAAAAGAAACATACTGAAGTATTTTGATGAATAAGAAACCTTTTGGAACCACTCAAAACAGAGCTGATGCCCGTCTGTCTTATAGAGCTCAGGCTGCAGGCTCTCAGCCTCTTGATGTTAACGTTAGTGCTCTTAGCTCTCAAATGATAGCAAAACTTTCAAATAGCTCCTTTTAACATTAGCATTAACAGCTGTTTACCTACCGGTCTAGAATAAATTATGTGAGTTCGCTATCAAACATCATTCCTTTACTCACCAAGAGCTGTTTCCAGCAGTGGAATGCAACTCTCTTGTTTTGCTTCTATTTCTGCCACTTCTTTTCTTACACTGAAGTTAGCATGCTAACTAGCTAGCTCCTTTCTGGTACTGAGGCACTGAAGCGCCCAGTCTGCCCTGAAGAAGTGGCACTGCTAAGAGGACGTATCTTAACCGTCTTGCCTTGTAAACATAATGGCTGAAGCTCTTGGCAAGACTGGTAGCCTAAGTAAAGAGCTGTTAAAGCTAATGTTTGCTGTTATGCTAATGTTGGCTATGTAGCAATAGCAAAACTATTAGCTCCTTTAAGAGAAGACATTTTTTCACACCTTAAAAACAGTACATTTAGTGTAAAAAAGAAAACAGTTGAATCTTTTTATTCTTTTAAGAGTTATACAAACATTTTTATACATGTCCACATTTTGACTGATACTATTTTTGCAGATCTAATTTGTCCATTACAAACAACTTTCCTGCTCTAAAGGTGCTCTGTGTACCTGTGTGATGTAGCCTATTTGTACACATATGACACTAAGGCACTTGGTTTTTGTTTAAAGTGTTGTACAGCTAAATGAACCTGAATAAAATCTTAAAAAATAACAAATTATCATTTCAGTTTTATAAGTGAATGGATCAACTCTGCTCATTTAATTAATGCAGGATTCAAAACACCTTTGTTACGGAATCACATGAACAGGTTTGTACCTGCAGTCGATCGGTTTTTGAACTCATTTTTATGAGTAGGCGATGTCTCGTAGTCTTGGAGCACACAACTGTATCAGGTTTAATTGTACCTTCTTTTATTGAACAGGTTGGAATGCCAATGTGAAAATGCATAGGGGCAAAAGGGTGTTGGCTGACAGTTAGACATTGAGGCCTTTTTAGGTGAACAACTCCCATCACAGATCACAGCCCTTTAATTGCGTCTGTAAATCCTGGTATCCTGAAACCCCTTTACACCCACTATGAGCACCAATCAAACCCACACTAGACAAAAAACACTTAAATAAAATGCTTGCTGTTAAGAGAGTTGACATTGGTAATTACATATTTTGCAAGTCTGTGCCTGTTGCACTCAAACGCAATGGGACGCCAAGTCCTTCTGCAATGGCTGTGTCTTTTTTTAAACCCCAAACAATATAACACAGAAAAAAGAGTGAAACTACACGCCGCCGCCAGTAATTCACACACCCAGACAACACCCAGTCACCCACACATTCCCTCGTCTCTTGGCTGCACACACCAGCGAAAACTAATTTCTCTGGGAGTATTTCAATAAGCCAAATTTGTTGCTTGCACATGCATGTGGGTTGGCAGCAGCAGCAGCAGAGGCTATTCAAATATCAAGTCCCACTGGTGAGCTATTGTTCAATCCAGAGATCTGAGGTTGCTCAAGAGCCTTCAGGTCATCAGAAATGAATCGAACCGCTGCTTGTATTTGTTGTTGGCGAGGAGACGATGCTCAGAAACGTGACATCCTTTGATTCTGCGCTCAGATTTATTCACTGTGGGTAATTAGTGATCACTTTCATGAGTCGAACTAATTTAATTGCCAAAACAAAGAAGAGCGGGAAGGGGAAACTGTTTAATTCATGAAGAATATATTGGCATTTATGGAAGACAAACGATATGGAGCAAATATTGCTCTGGAGGAACTGCGCCTTCCCGGAGCTCTGCAGCTTCAGATCTTCCCTTGTCTTTGTCGGCCTGGAGGTGAAGCTGCGTGCGAGCTTCACCCAGACTCTTGCAGTCACTAATTACTCTGCACTTTCATTGCCACCCTTAATTAGAGGAAGTAATGTTTGTATATGACTCCAGCAGCTGAGGATCTCCCAGTCAGCCGCTGCTGCTCCTGGCGTGAAGGCATATTGCTTCCAAGCCTGAAGTTAATAATGCAGGATGGTGCCAGCAGCCAATTTCAGAGGCATGTGCTGAACTGATGACCTGCTGTTCAAAAGAGATGCAGTGAGGTCACGGAGAGAGTGGAATGAAAAATTGAAAATGTTTCTGGATCTTATATTGGAGCACACAGACAGATTTGTGGATTTTTGGCGATTTGGCTTGACATGATGTAGGGCTGTCATTCACTTTAGATCCTGAGAGGAATTTTTATGGGTTGCTTCAATGTAAACATGAATGCCCCCAACCTTGTTACAGCTGCACAGAGAAGGTTTGCTGCATTTCATGTTAAGCCAGGCTCAGGAGATTTGGGCTGATTTAACCCCCATTCACTCCTCCTGACAATCAGAGGAGAAATCTGGTCCTGGACTTTGTTTGGTACCAATGTTTGGCCAAGATTATCTGGTAATGTGATGGGTTTTCTAGGGATGCCCTGACTCACCGGCCCCCAATCAATATCGGCTGATTTTCATTGAAAATACTTGATCGGTAGATCGGCATTAATGCACCGATCACCTTCTGTTAATAACAAACCAAGCACTGTGTGCTGTGTAGTGTAGTCCCACCTCCCACTTTGTTCAATGCACCGGCGCACATCAAGCACCAAAACAAAACAACATGTTGGCCGTGTGCAACAACATGTGTGAGACTGATATAATGTACACCGTCTGCAATACCTGCCAAAAATGATCAGTATTGGCCAATCTCAATCATAATTGATCAGTATCGGTATTGGCAGCAAAAAAACGTGATTCATCCCTAGGGTTATCAGATCCAGTCCTAAGCCTCCCAAACTGCTGGCAGCCTCATCATATCATGCCCCGTTTGATAGTTAGGAGTTAAAGTTGGGATAATTAACGACTGTGATTATGTCAATCCCAGAGCAGCTGATGGCGTTTTCGTCTCCCCAACTATTTTCTTATCCAGACTTGTTTAACGTTCTGCTTTTGTTTTTTTTCACAGCAGAGTTTTACTAATTGCTCCTAATATAATATCCTGTAGTGTGTGATGTGCCATTATCTTCAAATCTTGTTGTGTGTGCATGTTTGAGATTAAAGTGTGAAGAATACTGAATTCACTGCTCCGAAAACTGATAGACTGCAGATTGAAGAATGTTAAATTGTGTACATACAAAAGGCAAAAACAAAAAAGAAAACAGTGATGCAAAACATGAAATCTGTCCAGGCCAATGGCAGGTATGTATATATCTACGGCTACGACTCTGTCCCAGGTGAAATAAAAGCCACATAATAAGCAAATGCAAATTTTTCTGCGATAAATGTCACATTTATCATCATAAGTCTTGTAAATCTTGCATCTTGTATAAATCCTTGGCCCAAGTCTGGCCCATAAACTACCACATCTGGACTATTATCTTCCGGTACTGTCTAACAACCGCAAGATTTTCTGTGTGTGTGTGCCAGAATTGGTCCAGATGTGGAAGTAGCATCTGATAAACATGTTGTGTATTGGCCAGATTTGGGCTGTGGAACCAGGCGTATACTGGGCCAGAAGAAAACAAGCATGTGGCCCAAATATGGGCCGGATTTATTTTGTTACCTGTGAAAGGTGCTTAAAGACTGTGCAGTAACAACAGTTTTTACATGGTTTTTACACATCACTCTGTGCAGAACGGGTCTAAGTCTTTGTCACTGTGAATCAGACAATACAATATCATTAAAAGATGTCAGATGTGTGTTGAACCATAGCAACACAATGTAAATAGAAAAAGAAAACTTTTCTCTGCATGGACAAAGCAAAGAATAGCCGCATGACTAAATGAAGCCGGGCATGGCCAGTGAAAAGAGAGACAAAGTTGTTGAGGTAAATCTGATTTTTAATGGTATCCGTCTCATAGCAACAGTCACATAGTGGGATTTTGGCCCTATGGAAATTGGACACGATCTGAGACCAATATTTTTGATAAAGATTTGACCATGTTTTTGTCATGATTGGCTCTTTTTGTGTCAGACAGCCCACAACTGCACAGCGTATAAAGGTCTTTATTCAAGCTCACAGCAGGTGACACACTTTGCTGTTTGTTTTCCCTAAAGAAAAAAACACGTCAACAATCGTGTTGCAGGGAGTTAAATTTAGATTGCATTTACATTTTAATTAGGGTCATTTTAACTAGATGTAGCTATTCAAACAAATGTAATCAATGTAATCAGCACTAGTCAATGCAGGATGTGCGACTGTGATCCAGATTTGAGAGAGTAAGAGAATAAGAAAAACTCTCTTTTAACTTATAAATAATAATGACTTAACAGAATCATAGACAGGATACTTCGTAAGTTAAAGATCTTTTCCTTTTGCCTTTTTTAGGTGTTTAAAGTCACAGAAGTAATTGTATTCCTATTCAAAAACTATACATATACAGATACTCGATGTCTCATGTCACTTTATCCTCTTCAAAGTGTTTGTAGGCGCACATAAAAAAGTGTGATCCATTCACCGCTTCAGCTCTCCTCACACCATCCACACCGATAAAAGCCCAATTGAAAGATGAAGTAAATCAATCTGCGGAAGCTTGCGCCACATGAAAAAGCATGTCATCTGTGAAGTAATTGCATCTGTATGTGCACCGAGGAAGAAGCCACATGAAGAGAGGTCATTACTCTGAGGCAGTGTGATGTCAGTGCTGTGATTTATATGGGCTAATATACAGAGAGGAGCTGCTCTTTTTTAATGGCCCGGAACTGTCCTCATAATGTAATGGTGAATGGGAAGTTACCGTTTGGTCAGAGTGGCGGGAAATACTGACACCAACAAAGAAGAAGAAGCACATGTGTAAGAGAGAGAGATGTGGAAACCAAGTATTAGATGTTTATGTTACATTGACAGAGACTCAGAGGCGCTCACGAAACCCCCCCCCCCCCCCCCCCCCCCCCCCCCCCCCCCCACAGACTTTGAACTCGTGCTTTCAAACACCGTTTTTTATCACTTCACATTTTGACGTGCAGGACTGACATTTCAATTGTGCAGAGAATGAATACACCGCAGCTCCCACATAAGCCCCTTCACTCGCTTTCCCTTGTACTTGTGACGTTCATATTTGTGAGCAGAACGGGAAACATGCCTCCATTACCTGAGAGGAAAGACATGAAAAGACGGAGAGGGGGGGAGGGGGAATCTTTTTTAAAAAGCTGCAACTCAAACTAGGACAGGACTGCCACCACAGATGAATGAAACCAGCGCTCATTTGATTGGCCTGTATTAAACAAAGACCTGAACACCACAGCCGATAGATAACTAGACACTTTCAGTGAGCGACCAGTTTGTCTGCGGCAGGTGTTGTCACTGTGTAGCTTACAGTATGGATCAGTAATGAATCCGGCTCTTTGGGCTGCATTAGATAACACACACGTATCCGTGTTGCAGAACAGTGTGGGAGCTCTGAGCGTGTTTTTCTTCCACTGTGAACAAAGTCTCAGTGACTGAAGGTTTCCTGAAGGTTCAAACTCCACAGACTCTCTGTGGGTTTTGTGCAAACTCAGCTTTGATAAATGCCAGAGTTGCAACGCTCTGTAGACATCCACATTATATAACACAGCAGGAACAAGCTTTCTAAGACTGGAGGTATTTTTGTGCTCTGTAAACTTAAGACAGAGTCACTGTTTTTCTCACATTTCTTACATTGATCACGCTGAGCATCTCTGCTAGCTTCACTGTTAGCTTCACTGTTAGCTTCACTGCCAGTCCAGTGGGGCTGAACCTGTCTGTCTGTCAGAGCCCAAGGCTGAAACAGTTTGTTTATCTGAACCCAAAACTGTTCATATACTGTTGACACTAACCCTGAGCCTCTGACCTATACCTGTCTCTGTATAAACCTCAACCTGTCTCTGTGTATAAGCCTGTGCCTGAACCTGTCTCTCTGTCTGAACCTGAGCTTGAACCTGTCTAACTGACTGAGTCTCACTACAGGGGCTGCATCCTTTGAAGGACGTGATCCACAAAGGTGTGGCCTTTGTTGCCAATGTTGACCGTGAAGGCCAAAGCGAAATGAGACAGATCTTCAGAGGATTTCTCGTTAATCCACGGCCGCTGTTTTATTTGCAGAGTTCGCCATATTCTTGTTTTTAAAAAATGACTCCATAGTGATTCATCAATCTCGATAGGTTGGGCCTCGAAGGATCCACCCTTTTGCATCCTTCATTGCCCGGAAAACGGCCGACGCATTTTGAAGGAGTCTTTGAAATGGAACAGCTTTGTTGCACCGCTGTGACACATCTGTCTTCACATGCAGCTTTTTCAAAGGACGCAGCCTCTGAATTGAGACTCAACATATGTCTTAACCTTAATGTAACCGTTCTCTCTGTCTAAGCCTGAGCCTGAACCTGTCTCAACTTAAACCAGAACCTAAGCCTGAGCCTGAAACTGCGTTTTTGTCTGACCTGGTTTTACTAGATTTGTTTTGTGTATTCCTGAAATTCCTTTTCATTATGCTGACTGCATTTGCATAGAAGTGAAACATCCCAGTGTTTTAACTTTGATACTTTGCGCAGTACATGACGTTTCTATCATGCTTCCTCTGGATAGGTTTTGCCGCTCCTGCGTCGTGTGTTGAAGCTCAGTGACAGTGTGCAGCAGAGTGATAAGTTCCTGTAAGCTAAAACTATCAGAGGTGTTGTCGTGCTTAATCATAAATGATGAGAAACAAAGTTTTAACAGGGCCTGTTCACCAACATCCCTGACATGAATCCCGACAGGCAGACAGCTCGGCGGACAGACAGGCAGGGAGTATGTTGGCAGGCAGGTAGGCAGAGACTGATGAGCACAGAGACAGGCAGACGTTATTACTCTTACAGCACTAGTGATCAACAGTAATTATCTTTTCTGACCAGGGGAGGGCTGTCTTTTAATGCCTCCCTCGCCACTGACAGCTCATTAATCTCCAGAAGCCGAGCTGAAAGAGCCGAGCTGCCAAGCACCGCAGTACGAACCTGTTCCAACAACCTAGACACATACCTGAGAGATGACAAAAATAAAATTAGTCACCCCTATTGCCTAAAGACGCTCGGCTGCATAGGATCTTGTTTACATATACATCTTTATCAGATCAGACACGTCTCAGATTTATAGCTGAGGAAGTGATGGGACTGAATCAGTCTGTTTCCGTCTGCTGCAGCTTTTGACAGGAGAAAGTATTTTGAGACGTTGTGGGAGTATGAACTTGCGGTGACTACATTACTGCTGATATAAAAGGATAAATGCACGGAGAAAGTAGTTCCTCTTATTTTTTTAGATGTCAGTGGGCCCAAAGTGCTTTTGGTTCAATGCAAAATGCAACAAGTGGAAGTAAGTAGGCGGATGTGAAGAGTTTTATTACCAATGAAACAAATGAGACGAATGAAAACAAAGTCACTGCCAACACAAACAGACAACAAAATACTGTATTTGTCTAAGATAACTTGAACCTTTCCAAACTTCCTCTCAGTTTCTTGCATATATCCACTTTTAAAAAGATGTTTAAGAAAACACTAAACCTGCTCTTCTGCAGAACCCCCCCCCCCCCCCCCCCCCCCCCCCCCCATTAGAATCAATCCCAGAAAATGAACCAAGACCAGATGCTGCTGATACAATGTGAGTTCATTTTCAGGCTTAACAACTCACATTGTGTAAAGGAACAATAAAACAATGCCTTTTTGGCTGGGTAGCTTGCCATAAACAAGCGGGCATGCGCCTGCTCACTGTTTGTGGAGGAAGAGAGTTTCCAGTCAGTGTTAAGTATCTGTCACAGAGCAGCTCACTGCTGTCAGACTGAAACATCTACTGTAGCCGCAGCAGTTCATCTTTTAGAGAGTGAATAGTGTTTTTCTCTTTTTGACACAAATGTGCTGATTTCCACATTTCTATGTTCATTTTTGTTTTTGTAGATAATTTATTGTAGATCTGTGTTTTGAACTTACTTTAACATCTACATGAGTTCATAAGTTGTTGCCATCTTCATGCTAACAATCACTTTGCCAAACTTCCATGTCGCCAAAACCTTCATTTACAGTCATTGTAACATGAAGGAAAATCAGAGTTGATCAATGATAGAATACAGATCGATCTCATGCTAACATTGTGAACTCTGACCTACTCTGTTAACAGGCTGAATGTAAGCCTGCAGCATGCTAACTGCAGCATGCTAACATCAGCAGAAACCCCATTAACATAATGTTAATGCTGAATTTCTTTGTGGTCTGAGAAGTATAATTATGAACCTGATGCATTTAAAGGAATAGTTAAATATTTTGGGAGATACAGTCGTTTGCTTTGTTAATGAGAGTCAGATGAAAACAGCCACTTAAACCTGGAAAAAAGAGGGAAACCAGAGTAGCTTGCCAGATGAGCAAGGCTTTATGCTAAGCTAAGCCAACAGGCTTCAGTGTACAGGCATGAGCATGTATCAGAATGTAATCAAGTATCTAATGTAAAGTTTGATGATTTGAAAGCAGGCTGACAATCTGTCTGTCCACTGTTGACTGAGTGAAGTTAAATTACTGCCTTGCTGTGAAATGGAGAAAACTTTCCCAATAGAAACTAAAATTGAAATGGTAAAATAATTTTATTTCCCTTGGAAGTCCTGGGTTCTCACTTACCAGAACATATCATTGATGTGGTTTATTACAGAGATTAACTCTGCACTACTTTTGATTGTTGCACGGACTGAAAGTGAAGTGGCTTTAACAGCATCTCACAGTTACATGAATCTTAACCTGACAGCTGCCTGTCTTTGGAGCCAGGTCTTCGGTGCTCTGACAGCCTCACTTATCACTTTACTGCGGAGGCGAGAAGTGAGAAGTGAGCTCCAGTTTTCCCGCTGACTCCCCTCCGTCTGAGACGGTGCCCGGAGTTGCTGCGATTGACAGGCCCTCGCCGTATAATGATGGTAATTCATTTCTATTAAACAGGTCTGTTATTATTGTTAAATCGTTCAAGTGGCGTCTACACGATTAACACACACTGCCAGACAGCAGGCTGAGCGAGACAAATTAAAATCCCGTCAACGCGGTGGCCACCGCCGGCGGTGTCACCACCTTCACGCAGCTCGGAGAATACAAAGAGCTTACAGGCTCCATCGACTGTACTCAAGGTAAAATAGAATATGATGACACGCAGTGCGGAGCCATATGTTAAAGCTTGATACACAATGATAAAACATGAAGTCCAATGATTAGAAAAGGAACCAGTTCAGCCGAGATACCCGCCCCCAGGTGATGATGAAACGTCATTAAAATAAATCACAAAATAACATCAAATGTTTCACAAGACGACAAAATCAGACACAACTGATTTAAATAATAAAACCTCAATGACAACAGTCAGCAGAAAAACATGAAGTGACAAGGGGAATAAAAGAGATTGGAGACTATTTTTTAGCCACGTTAGCTCCGAGGATGTGACTGTTGATCTGAACTAGTGGATGGATTAACATGAAATTTTGAACAGACATTCATGATCCCCAGTGACCTAGGTGAACCCATAACTTTTCATCTATTGGTATCAGCAGGTCGACATTGTAATGTCTCTAACACTTTGGTTTATGACCAAATACCTGCAAAACTAATCACATTCTCACCAGCTTCAGCTGAACTTTGAGTTAAATGCTGGTTAGCGAGTGTTAGCATGCTAAAATGCTAAAGTAAATCATGAACATGGTAGCCTATACAATAGCTTCCAAACGTCAGCATGTTAGCATTGTCCCTGTGAGCATGTATTTTATTAATGTACTGCATTATGTTTGAAATCTAATGATGCAAAGATTTTTTATTGGGTTTTTTTTGTTGCCTGTTTTATAAGTGAACTTGGTGACGCCTCCTTCAGAACAAACCTATGATTTTAATCTGGAGCAGCTCTGCAGTATGAAAAAATACACAGCAGACGTATAATTATTACACTTTAAAGTTATTTTATTTCATTCGTTGATCCTTAAATCAGCTGTTTGTATCCGTCATGTCACAGCAGACTCATTCAAACTGTGGATGAGCTTCAGCAGTGAAAACGTCTGCTCTTGTTTCCTGCCTATTAAACTGTGTGTCTTTGGCTGATGTTTTCCCCCTGGATAATAACAATATTATTCAGGGATCCCAACAGTAATATTTACAACATTAGTTGTGAATAAGTCCCTTTAATAGATTTTCCTATCCACCATGCTTTTATTTTTTATTATGTCTGACTGGCACCACAAATATATCTCCCGAGCCCGTCTGTCTCTCCCCCTGCCTCCCCTCAGCCGCCACAGCAGCAGCTGATGATGGGGTGAGAGGGAGTGTGATGAATAATGGGAGGAGGAAGGACGACAAGAGAGAGGCGAAGGAGAAGACGAGGAGAAGGGGTGAGGAAAGCAATGGGAGAACAGATGGAGGGTGAGGAAGAAGAGATGAGGAGAAAAGAGAAAGGAGATGAGAGGGAGGAGACAAGGGGAAGATATGGGAGGCGGGTGAGAGGGGGAGAAAGGACGACATGTATGGAGAGAGAAAGAAACATGATTCACCATGTGATTCATATTGCAGATCCTCATTAAAGGAGCCAAACAGACAATTCAGTGGTAACACTATAATACTGCTGACTGCAGATATCACTCACGTCTTACAATAATAAAAAAGTCCATTATCACTGTGAAACAGAGTATTTATTAGCTGTTATCCTAATCGATCACAGGGTTGTCGTCGCGACCTCTGACGTCCTTCATAACTCCAGCTTATACAGTTGTTTGTCTAAGAAGTGAAGTTTATTCCACTTTAACAGTCGAGGAGAATCACTCACAGTGAGAGCTGAAAGTGTCTGTAATGGAAAAATGGAAAAACACCCACTATGTTGAATATTTAATTGTGTGCAGTGTGTTTCAGGCTCATCTCTGCAGAGATCTCTCCTGATCTTTGGGTCATTACATGCTCACAATGACCATCGACCACTCGTTATTACATCACATTAACCACCTGATTGGTGCATACGTATGAAGTGTTTTATCTACCATGTGAAAGAAGTGCACCTACTCACTACTGGTAGAGCTGTTTTTACCATCTCAGAGTAGTTTGACATCTCCTCTCTCAGGCTTCTCTCTGGAGCTCTAGTGACAACAGGTCTGTGAGCCAATCAGAAGAGAGAAGGCTCTGAGCCTCTCTTCTGATTGGCCGACTGTTTTCTGAGTGATTGAATCAAAATCTACCAGATTTCAGGTAAAAACACTCAGAGAAACCAAATCCTGTAATGTTTGGATGGTGGGTCCAGGTGACTGAGAGTGGTGACTGCTTTGTTGTGACATCACAAAGTTACAGAAGTCCTGAACTGCTTGTTTTAAGGCTCAGTTTCTGAATACAGGCTGTGTGCATTTCTCTGTGGACTGAGGCTTTGATACTTTCACAGTATAAATATAGAACCTAGACCTGATCTATAATCAAACAACACATGGACATCTACCTTTATGCAATATGAGACCTTTAAACAATAAGTCATCCTCACTTAGTATTGCGTGATTTAACTCCTTAAACACTGTACAGCATTTTGGAAACCCATTTAGTGGTGCCCCAATGATTTAAGATGCTTTCACGTGTTTATTTTAGTTAATTTGTTCTTTAGTAGAGACAACAAACAATGAGACATGAGGGTTAGGGTTAGGATAGGTTATAAGGACCAACACGTCACTCATTCATTGAAGCCAAAACTGGTCCATTAGTGAGTTACCTGTCAGTCTATATAACTTCTTCTTGATTGATTTGTAAAAAGCCAATGTGAGCTCAACCTGGACCAGAACCAAACGGTGAGAATGTTTAATTTTGTTTCCTTGGTCCAGTCAAGGTGAACCAAACCAGAGACAGTGATGAGTGTGAAAATGATCTTCACATTCACCAGATCTCAACCTGACAGAGAGATTTTGGCGCGATGTGTCAGACAGCGTTCTCCACCACCATCATCAAAACACCTCATGCAGGAATATCTTTCCAAAGAATGGTAGTCATCGTTCCAGTAGAGTTCAGAGTCTTGATGCCAAGGAGCTTTGAAGCTGTTCTGGCAGCATGTGTTAAACCAACACCTTACTAAAACAATTTATGCTGTTTTTTCCTTGAATTTGTCACTTGTCTGTACATGACAAACCTGTTTGGATCAGATCAACCATACAAAGGAAAGTCAGTTGATTTCATCTGAACCGAATCGGAGTTTATTAGAGAGAAAGCAAACAGGTTTGGTGTGAAAGTGTTAGTGTTAGACATAAAGTTCCACACAAACATCTAGAAAACAACTGTCAAAACTGAGCAGAGGCTGAGATATCATGACTTTTAGTTAATGATGGATCCTACACTTCACATAATGTAACTCTTTAAAGGTCCCATATTGTATAAAGGTAGATGTCCGTGTATTGTTTGATTATAGATCAGGTCTAGGTTCTATATTAATACTGTGAAAGTATCAAAGCCTCAGTCCACAGAGAAATGCACACAGCCTGTATTCAGAAACTGAGCCTTAAAACCAGTCGTCAGGAGTTCTGTAACTTTGTGATGTCACAACAAAGCATTCACCGCTCTCAGTCACCTGGACCAACCATCCAAACCTTGCAGGATTTGGTGTCTCTGAGTGTTTTTACCTGAAGTCTGGTATATTTTTTATTTAATCAATCAGAAAACAGTCATCCAATCAGAAGGGAGCCTCAGAGCCTCCTCTCCTCTGATTGGCTCACAGACCTGTTGTTACTAGAGCTCCAGAGAGAAGCCTGAGAGAGAGACTGAGATGGTTTTTGATTCTTAAAACCACAAATATATCTTCTTATGGATCAACACTTCAAATAAAACACAGCAAGTGTAAAAGTGTAAAATATGGGACCTTTAAACCTCCAGCTTGACATCACAATGACATCATCAGGGTCAATTTCAGGACCTGACAAATCTCCTCCAGAGCCACGGATGATCTAAATTTGGATCTATTCATGGCACATCATCTTAATCCATCACTTCTATAACCGCACCTCGTTTTGCCTTCAGCGATGCCACTGTTTGTCTGCTGTACCTCGATTCTCTGCCAAGCTTCTATTTTCCACTTCTTTTTTTTTTCCCCCCTTCAGGACATACTTCTCAGAGGTTAAACACGTAATCTGTGCAGGGAAAGTGAGCTGAGAGCTCCAGGAGAGTTAAAGCACAGAGGAGCGAGTCAGGAAAACAATGCGAAGATTGTGATTCTGTGTTTCTGGTGAATTTGTGATGGACAAATTCCTCTGGAGCCAGAGGGGAGGTATTTCAGTATAAACCTCCTAAATGCCCCTGTGTGCAGCAGCAGCAGCAGCAGCAGCAGCAGCAGTTGCATGGTGTTGATGGAAAAAAGTTTTATGTCCCAATAAAAGCTGGTTTACTGCAGAATAACTGGGTGTGTATTTATATCTATAAAAAAATAAAAAACAGAGGGAGGACTCAGAGACCTGCGCATGTTTTGTAATTCAGAGAAATGTGCACATGTGTAAATCAAGATGTTCAAATAAAGTCCTCTGTGCAGCCTGGCTCAGACAAATGTGTACCCTTAAACGCCCCGCTGGACAGAGCGGAGTATAATTGCGAATTTTACAGTCCGGCAGCGGAAATTTGCTGGTGGATTTAAGCTTAAAATAATTCTGTATAGATTCCTTCCCTAACAGTCAGCTTTCAGTTACAGTTAGTAAGTAGTAAAGTGAGGACAAGTTGGCAAAATGAAACCAGATTCTCCTCATTAACCACCAAAAAAACTGAAATGAATGTCTCCACCCATCATTTCAAAGTGGGCTATCAAAGACTTTTATGTTTGTTTTTCTCCTCTCAGTTTTATTTTGAAGGGAGGCAGGATCAAGCGCCTCTCAGCAGGTTTTGTGGGGTTAAACAGTAATAGGACGGGGCTGAAGTTATTCCACCCGGGGGCCCAGAGGGATGACTGGGAGACAAACAGGCCTAAACTGGTCTCTGCAAATAACCGCCCTGTGGTGAAGATGCCCACGGCACAGCTGCTATTCCCCAAAATGGGAGAGTAAAAAAGCTGCATTGGTTCTTGCGTGAAAGTATATAGCTGTTATTCAGGATGTTAACCATGTGTTTTCTATATGTGTGTGTGTGTGTGTGTGTGTGATTTGGGCAGCATGTTATTCTGGTTTGCTGAGCTATAACTGGACAGCAATTCAGAGAGCTCCTTTACCGTAACCTCCGACCAAAACACTGGCACCACTTTACTGGATTCATCCCCACTGTTACTGCCGCAGAGTCAGAGGAGCCAGACTGGTCAGAGAATAATGGCAACCAGATTCAATGTAAAAAAAATAAAAATCTCCATCTTATCAACTTTTCAAGAGTAGTCTGCATCGACGCTCGAGAATCAAGAAAAATGACTTGATTTAAATCAAACAAAGAAAAAGCTGCCTGACATTTTGAAAAGATCTTAATGTTCTTCAAGGACTAAATTACAGACACAAAGGATTTGATCCCAAACAGGTTTAACTGCATCCTGAGTCTGTCAAAAGTAAACTCTTCCACCGTGAAAGATTTATACTGAGCACAAACTGAGGTGTAGATGTTTACGACATAAAGAAATTGGCAATTTTGGTTCAGGCTCAGGTTTTGGGATAAGAAAAGAACAATTGAATCAAAGGGCAAGTTCAGGTTCATGTCGTGGTAAAATAAGAAAAACATTACTTGAAAACGAAGTTGTTGAGACGGGATCTAACCGCAGTGACTCACATCCACATTCACTTAATAGAAAATAGACCAGAGAAGAAGATTGATTGATTTGTCGACAGAGATCTGATTGGATGGAAAACAATTATATTCAATAACCAATAAAAATGTGTAATTTAACTAAGAACAAGCTGATTTCTTCGGGTTTCTTGTTCACAGCATCTGGAAATCTTTCGTGTGTCTGAACTGCTAAATGCACCCAGGTCACTGCTCTGCACACACCACCAACCCTCACTCTTCTCATTCGCTTTGAAAAAGTCAGAGTATCAGTGTTTCTTGTTGAGGGAGCTGCTGTCGGAAAAACATCCATCCTTTTAAAAAAAAGAAAGAAAAGAAGACACTGTATTTATTGCACTGAATGTCATGAGACCAGACTGTTCCATTTTCAGGACATTTCCCAAGGTTTAAAAGTTCAGCAGCGGCTGGCATCCTTTACCTGAAGCTTCACCCGCTCACAACGACATAATCAAATATTCTGCAGGAAGCATTGGCCCGATGACGGTTTAAACATATCAATTTTAGCACGAATGGCTGATCTATCCAGTCATGATCTATGCACCCAGCCCTCCTGCAGGGATGCTCGGCCACATCTGCCGTCGTCTTGATTTCTCTGTTCCTCCCACCCTCTGTTTTTAGCCTGGGAGGCGACACGCAGCCTGGCTTCTCATTAAAACTTCACTTCGGCATCGCAAAATATTTGCATAACAGAATCTTCTGCTCAATTTAAAGTCTGTGGCGTTTCGACCAAAGTGGCCCCCGTGGTTGAGCTCTGCTTTGGTGCTCGTCTTTCTCGTGAGATGAATAATGCGCGTCGCAGGCTTGAATGCACTCCAGTCACCGATGGTGGTGGGATTAATTCTTTTCCCTGTGAAACACTACGAGAGAAAACTTGTCTGGAACACATTGAAAGTGTTCATAAACCACCCCCACCCTCGTCCTAACCCCCAGCCCCGTGAGAGTGGGTGATGTGGACTCGATGCAGACGCAGCCCGCGATGACATCGTCGCCCCTGAAGAACAAGTCGGCCTGTATGACAGAACAGCCGGACCACCCACACACACCGACGTAAGCGAGCCCTCTGATACTGCAGGCTGAGACGCTAAGGCCCCGTCTGCTGAATCAATGAGGAAATTTTTATTGAGGCTGTTAAACTGCACCAACAAAGAAGCAGCATCACCACAAAAATGTCCAACATGGGAAATGGGAGCATTTTTTTTTTTGTTCTCAGAGGGATTCACAGAGATTCAACAATGACAGAGTGAAGTTTAATGCATCTTTGAATCAAACTGCTTTGTAATTTTCAAAAAACTTTGTTGACATTTGTTTTGTGGTAAACACTGGAACTTGCATGTTTTGATGCTGAAGATGAGAAACTGGTGAAAAGCCTCTTTTCCATCTGCAGTTCCCAAGGGCTGCAGATCGTCCTCGATGAGAGATGAGCATGCTTTCATTTTTTTTTATATGTTGCATGTAATGAAACATTTATGCTTCTAGCTGACACCTTTATCTGGAGCATTCAGAAGTTTTTTAAGGCTGTGTTCACTCCATTCACTAACAACATGCACAAAAAAATAGAAACCCAACAGCCACAGCTTTCCTCAGTTTAGCACCTAATTAAGAACATTTATGTAAATGAAGTCACTCACAGTTTTCGAATCAGAATACTTAAGGCTCTGTTTAAACACAGGTTGCTCATATCTGCTGGGTGAAACATATGGTAAGCTCCTCCAACAGGCTGTGATTCCCCAGTGCAGCTGAGCAGAGGCCAGCAGTAAGAATATACAGAGGCTCTCCATAATTCCCTTAACTTCTGACAGATATAAAATCTCACACGAGCCGTCCTGTATCTCATTTGATGTTCTCTCTGTCTGCACGCTCAGGGTCCAGCAGTTGGGACGTGCTGCTTCTGGTGCGTCATGTACAACAAGCCGTGTTGTGGTTTAAAAAATCTTTAGGATGTCCATATGTTTTGCATGTGACACAAAGGTTGTGCATTAAGCCTACAGCAAGAATGTTTCTCCAAATTGCACTGACTTTCAAATCAGATTGTCAGATATATTTAGGGAACATCATCTTTGTTCTGCAGGACAAAACAGTTTTTTGTACCAGGCTGTAAACATGTTTATTTCTGCTGTAAAGTTGGGCATTTTAACATGGGAGTCAATGGGGATTGACTCACTGTTGGAGCCAGACTCTAGTGGTCATTAGAGGAACTTAGAGGAAGAGTTCACCCCGTCACAGGCCTGCAATAGTTATTTATCTTTCTCTGGCCTTACCCAGGTGTTTTATTGTCTGACCCTCACCATACTTTTACCTTATTTTATTTCCCATACTCCCAATTTTTCCTAAACCTTAACCGTAGCGAAGCTGCCCACGCAGATACTGCAGAATGCAATGATTTATAAAACGCTTACACTTGAAGTGAAAAACATTGGCACTGAACACATTGTCTGGCTTTAGGGTTCGGTTTGTGCATAACCCACTAACTCAGTCTTGCCGAGTCATTTATGTTGCTCAGTAAAATGTCCTCAGTAACCCCAGTGAAATAAGATCACTTTCTCTTTTTTCATGGTCATGTTTTCTGGTTTCTTGTTGCCTTATTCAACTAGGAAGCAAATGGGCAAAAGGTGAGGGGACAAAATGAGAAAGGATTTTTGCACAAGCGTGTGCATTTGCGGCCAAACTGCATGAGGTAATCTGCCACCTTTACTCTGCTTCCAGTTCTCCCGCTCTTCTGCCGTCAATGTGTAAATTATGTTCGACACATTGTGCGTGATTTCTGATTAAATATCTGACAGTGGACATTTAAACTTCCGTCACACTCAGTTGCTTTTATGCTAGGTCATGCCTGGCGAACACTTCCCGCAGTGCGTTGTGATGGACACACCGCTTTGTCAGAACCTGTTGCGTTTGACATTCTGTCCCTCAGCTCGTCTCATTCATCCGAACACCAACATGAGACTGGGACGATTAACTGCTTGAGATCAGACGAGCCTCAGTAAATTGCCTGCGGCGCAATCGGTCACACCTCTGCAGTCAGCACTGTGTTGTGTCTTTGCCTCTGAGACTTTGGTCATACAAGTAATTAAATCCCTACAATGGGCCGGGCCTGCGAGCGAGATAGAAACCACAGACTCACTCCCTCCCTCCCTCCATCCCACCCTCCCTCTCTTCATCCATCCCCATGTCAGCCTCCTCCTTCCAGTCTCCAAACTCAACTTGCAGGCTGTGGCATTCCTTTGGCCTGACTGCATCAAACTGTGCTGAATTGTAATTAATTAGTGGTTGGAAAAAAATAGAGACTCGGCTGGCTCGGAGAAAATTATATATTGTGCTTCCAGAGAGTAAAACTTCGAGGGAGCGAAAGACCTCTGCTGCCGAAGAACAGAAAAACACACTCACTTCAGGCCACTGCAGCAGCAGCATCTGTACGGAGGGGCGGCGCTCAGAGAGGAAAGAACACATTAGAGGCGAACACTGTAAATTCCTTTTCAAAGCATGTATTTTAAGATCACTGACGACCCAAATTATGTTAAGCATGCTGCGTTTAGAACCAGAATCTGGAAGGAAATATCATTAGATTTCATCTAATTAGTCTTTAAAAGTTGATATTTTGACCAATTTTTTTGTTTGTCTCGTCTTATTTATTCCATTTTATTTTATTTAAAAAAAAAGGCAAAATATGTGTTGATTTTTTTTGCTGCTGCAGCGATGCCTTTGTTTCTGACTTGAATTAAGCAGATTATTATTGTGTCTTTTCAAGCAGGAAACCCTATTGAAATTCAGTAGAGGAGAAGTGCACCTGCTTCCTCTTATGAATTTATCCAGTTCACATTGAGTGGAACATGACTGGCTTATATTTTAATTTTTTGCTGCCCAGTAAAATCACTAGTAAGAGGGACGAGCGGCATTGCTTTTGAATTACGTGTCCAGAATTTGAATAGGCGGCAGCTTTTTGTTCCACAACAGATTAGAGTTTTGAAATCTCAACATGCTGAAGTAATCCTTGAGTCACTGGTATTGATCCACGCCCTTTGCAACTCCCGAGGGTGTATTAATGAAAATCTCGTGCTATATAGCTTACCTGTTTACTTTTAAATGAATGCATATCACCTATTTTTCCCTGAAACTAATAACCAATCCCAGAAGGTAGAACCCCTTGGAGATGAGCAGGAGATTAGCACCGTGTCGGGCCAATGCAGGCCAAACCACTATTACTATTTGAAATTGATCCATTTCCTTTTACCTGGGATTCATCAGTCTCCTTTGGCATGAGAGAGCTGATTAGATTGGCCCCCAAAACTGCTTCATCCATGCCCTCCGGGCAGACTAATTTATAACGCTTGGAGGGTTGATAAAGAAAAGTTTTGTGCTAAACTTGGAGTTATTGCACGTCATTGGTTTTTGTTGTTTTAAAAGACCAATCAACTCATGAAAGTTACTTAAAAGTTACCTGACACAGCCAAGTTTTGGGTAGAAGGTGGCAAAAATTAGGCGGGAAATGTATATCAATGTCTTTCCTACGTACATTACATTGTTGATCAGCTTTCGGTTTATAAACCCAGTTCAAATCAACTCTGAAGTGGTTATTACAAGAGGATTTTTCTGTCAGCTCCGATGCTTCTGATTTTAATAATACTCATGTGTCTGAAAAGTAAACATGGATGCCTCACATCAGCTGAAGTCATAATATTCAGGTACAGGGAGATTTTTTAAACCTCCCAAAAATTTTGTTTTTCTATTGCTACGCAGCTAGCATTAGCATTAACAGCTGTTTACTCACCAGCATCAGACTTCATTACTTTACTCGCTAAGAGCTGTCTGCAGCGGTGGAAAGCAACGCAAATGTTGACTCTTGTTTTGCTTCTATTTGTATTAATTCCTTCCTTCTACTGAAGTTAGCATGCTAATCAGCTAGCTCGGCCCATCTTGTCACAGTCCCATACTGAGTTCTGTAGCAGCTCTGCTCTGAGGATGTATTACATGCCTAAATAATAACCAATCACATAAAAAAGAGGAAAAAAAATCCTGCTCATTGTTTATCACGAGTTTAATATTCAAAACTCAGCAAATCTTCTCAACTATGACTGTGTGGGTGTGGTGTGATCAGATTTAATTTGCAGCAACCGAACAAGCTGCCACCTGTCATCGGCTTTTGATTCAAATGATGTTGAATCCCTTCTCTGATTTGTGCCTCTGAATCTTTTTTTTCCCACCGAACACAGACACTTCAAACCAGTGACAAGAGCGCAGAGAACACACACAATACAGAAAGCTCTCACATGAATAACTTCTGCTGAAAGCGAAATGTTTTCATGTTGGATCCCATCGCTCTTTGCAAGAGGCTGATTGAGGAAATACGTTTTCGGGGGCTTTAACAACGACAGTTTAACTTGTGTGTATTTAGTGCATTTAATTTCTTATAAATCTCCAACTGAGAATCAGAGATTACAGATGATTCATTGTGGTGAGAATCAAGTTTAATGATACAAAACATGTAAACAAAAATGTTCACACATCACATCACTGTGTCTCAAAGTAATGGAGATAGAACTCATTACATTTTAACACCAGTGTCTCAGTCTCTTGTCTTTCTGTTTCCCTCCCAGCACTGGACACACACTTCAAGACTCCTTAACGCAATCAGGCATCAAAGCTGCCTGAACGCTTCTTCTCAGTCTCAGCTAGTGTGAGAAAGCTGCTGACAAAGACTCTGATGCAGGATTTCCTCTTCAATCAGTTAAAAAGATGCAGGATGACCTAAATTACAGCCTAGTCCGCTCAAAGTCATGAAAAATGCCTCTCCGTATCTCCGTCCGACTCTAATTTAGCTGTGCTGGATAGAATATTTTATGTCACAGTTGTTTAAATCGGAGTCTTAAAGTTGTCAGGCGGCTTAAATGAATGACAGCTTTGATATTTAAAAAGATGGAAGATTTATATTTCATATTTTTTTCTGGAGATGACAGGGTTTTTTTTTTTTCTATGCCTTTTATGCTCTGTAAGAGACGAAGAGAAAAGGAATACAAAATGACAAATGTCATGACCTTGATTTAGATGCAGAGATTCAGGAGATATTGAAGCATCCCAGAAACCTTTCAGATAGAGGAGTTAAGGAGGAGTTAAGCCTTACTGAATGGTGGCTACTGAAGGTTACTTAATCCACCGCCCGATATTTTTCAAACCAGTCCAGGTAATTAAAAGTCTGCCTGACATTTCCAGTCGTTATTTGTAACATGGCCATGTATCCTTCCTCTGCTACGCCGATGACACCAAAATATATTTTCAATTGAATGTGGGGGATTCCAGTTCTATCACAATCCGTCCTTAATTACCATCAAGATGTGGAAAAACTGGATGGCCAAAAACCTGTCTTCAGCTGAATGATTACAAGACAGTGATTATTTCTGGTTCTGCAAACGCCGCAGGGATTATAGCTAGCTAGTGTCATCTCTGAGTCGGCACTGGAATTTAACAAACAGATCAACTCTGTGATGCAAGGATGTTATTTTCAGGTTATCTTTGTCTTTTACAACCCCAGAATGAAAACAAAGCAAGATTTCTGCAAAATTTGGTTTGGCCTTTTTTACATCTGTTGGATCTTTGCTGTCCTTAGCTAGCTAACTCCTCTCAGGCTTTGGAAATGTGACTCAGTTGTTATATGTTGTTATAAAATATTATTTAAATGGGAATAAATCAAATTTCGGCCATAAGCATTTATTTTAAATTGTTATATGTTGATAGAATATTATCTAAATGTGAATAAATCAAATTTTGGCTGTTCAGCTATCATCATATCACAAGCTAAAAATGTTGTTATAGCTAACATGCTCATACACAATAGCCCAACATTGGTGTTTTAGCCACATGATGAATGTAAGTCCAATATTCATTCTCTCTTTTTTGGTCTACACCAACTCCTATGAAAAATTTCTTTTGGCTACATTTCTTAGTTTGATGCTAATGTTGTCTGCTGTTTGTAGCTAGGCAGGTAGCCAGTTTATTAGCGCTTATTTTCCTGAAATTGGTGCCTGCTGGAGGTTAACGAGTGCTGTAACATAAAACCAAAACAATCGGCCTAATTCTTCATATGACCCTTCACATTATAATTTGTCTCTATGTTCATATTAAAATATTAATATTGTTGCTGGTTTGTCGACTAAAAACTACACTTTGAAATAGTTTATCAGAAGTAAATGACAGTCCTCGGAGGATATATAATTGAACAACCATTAATTCAAACATCCCTGCAGCCTGATTGTAACTGGGTAGTTTCCACCTCTGTTCATGAGCAGCAAAGGTCACAACTGGGTGAGTGTATCTGGGAGTGTCGAGGGTAAAGAGAGCACAAGAGATCCCTGTTACCGTGCAAACTGAATACGGACCATTCAAGGTGAGTCGCACAGGCGACAAACACGGGTATTTATCCACCAGTTTATTTATTCAGTGGAATTTGTTTCAAATGTGGGACTGAAATGGTTAGGACAAGGTCTACATCTTGTAAAAACGCTGAGCGATGATAACGTTACGAGTCGCTGGGGTCAGGGCTGCTGTGACTCCTTGTGGGGTCAAAGCTGTCTATTCTCTGTGAGTGAATGAAGGCTATAGGCTCTATGCTGAGCAGCAGAGTACCCACCACAGGCCCACACACACAAAGTTATATTTATCCCCCCATGTCTCCAGCTAGTTTTCCTTTCGTCGCAAGGTCTCTGAGGCTCTTTTCAAAGTGCCTGTAAATGCTCCTAGTGTAGCCCTGTTGCCTAATAACACAGGATTTCTTTTTATTCAGAAAGTCGCCCCTGTCCTCCTGAATCACAGCCTCCTCTCACAAACAGTATTCCTGTTTTATGTGCTATAATATATCAAACCTTTCAACCTTTTTTTGCCACTGGTTGCATTTATTATTATTATTTTTTGCAATCGCTTCACTTGATCTTCTGCTATCACGGCTGCTCTTTTCAGGAAAATGGGAAATTTGATGCGTATATATGGGATTTATTAGATAGATGGCTGTTCCAGCAGTGTATGAATGGGATGTATGCATGTGTGAGTGAATGGGTGAATGTGGCAAGTATTGTAAAGCGCTCTGAGTGGTCAGTAAGACTAGAAAAGCTCTATATAAGTGCAAGTCCATTTACCACTTCCCATGCATGGAGACAGAAACTGAGAGAAACTGGTTTAAATTGATTTGTTTCTTTTTTGATAGCAGATACGTTTTGGTTGCTCTTTGGTGAAAAATGGTAAAAAACCCAAAACAATGAGCCTTATATACTGTTTCCTGCAATGATCCAAAAAATCTAACAAGGGAGAATGGGTCACTTTGCGTTAAAGAGACGCCAACTCCAGAAACATTTCATTAGTCAGGGCTTTAATGCACAGAATTTATGTTTTTATGGAAAATAAACATAGAACAAATGATTCAATTCTTGCATTAAAAAGGCAGTAACACTAACAGCCTGCAAATTGCACCAATTCCAATCTCACTTTAATTAACAAGGCTGAGGTTCTTCTACTTGCTTTCCTCTCGGTCACACTCTTTGTGATCGTCTGATAAAACCTGATGCTGAAACCTTCAGTGAAAGTGAGGATGGGAGGGTTGAGCGACAGAGTAAAAGGCAGCGGTCGGTTTGTTCGGCCTTGCAGAGTGTGTCGCGCTCTGTTTCTGGAGGATGGTGTTTATGTTAAGCGGAGAGTCTTTTCTAGCAGTGATTAATGTGGTGCCCTGAATGCCACGGCTTCCACATCAGACAGATAACGGTTTTCTGCCTCCTGTCAAAGTCCCGGCCCGGGGAAGAACTGAAAAGTGGGAAAAAAAGAAAAAAGAAAAAAGGAATCTGGGTTTTCACACAAACATATGCAGGTATGTGAGGCTGGCTTCTGTCCACAGAGACCCACACACACACACACATGCACGCACACACACACATATCTTCCGATGGACACACACATGAATATGAACTGTGACAACATACACACAGATGCACTGCACTGTCATACAATACACAGACACTTACACATGCTCATACAGTGCTCAATGCTCTCTGTCTTTCTCTCTGTTTCACACACACACACACACACACACACACACACACACACACACACACACACTCAGTGAAAGTCATGGCTTTCATTTTCCATTGTGCGACGGGTGACCCTAAATATTTACACTGCCTGGCAGAGGCAGTGCCCGGGGATTTGGGTCTCGGCGAGCAGCGAGCTCCCATTACGCAGAGACAAGGGTCCAATAGTAGCCGTGAATATGTCATATGTTTACACACGGTACCAGCCGAGCGGAGTTAACCACAGTTCACGGTGTCTGCTTCATTGTCAATCACATAAAACTCCTCTCTGACTTTCAGGTTCTGGTCTGATTGTATAAACACCGTTGGTACATGGTGATGCCTGTTGTATCTGTGAGTAATGTCGGACCCGCTCTTTCCAGCGCAGACCGAGCGACGGAGCCAAACCATGTGTCAGCGTCACAACATGAACCTTGTTGAAAAGTATTAAATCCCTCCTGGCTTTTTATTAGACTTGACTTACAACTCATCTCTCACTGACTTTAAAATGAGGAGGCTTTCAGAGATTCCTGCAGCGCTGTGCGAACATTTCCACATTTTCTCTGAAAAATGAACAAACAGAGAAGTGTGTTGGTTGCAGCACGTCTGCCGCTCGGTCGCTGCCATCCACTGCAGCCTTGGACGCTTTGGACTTTAAAGCTTATGACAGAAAACTGATATTGGGAAATTCTGTAAAACACTGATTCCCTGCAATGCCAACTTTTTTTTTTTTTAAGTATTTGTTCCTAAATCTTTGCAATGCAACTACTGTAATGTTAAAGGTATGGTTAAGATTACTGAGCTGCTGTTGGCTGTAGGTATAATCCCCTGTCTGTTACCATTTTCAAAATGGCTTTAGCGATGTGAAACAACAAGCTAGAAACCTACGCTCGATCAAGATTTGGATCATGCAGTCACACAGTCGACATATTTCCTTCCTGGGAATCCGCCATTTTAATGACATTGCAGACACTATTTTCAAGAGGCTCCATCTCTGCATCCTGGACTCAGCGCCGCTCAAGACGATTGTGACTGGATGAAGAAATGCAGCAGAATGATAATGGCTGCAGCCAGATCATTCTCCAGCGGTGACACAGGGCTGTGGAGGTCTGACTACTCTGAGACAGGATGTGAACCCTGCTTTCTGACATGAAGGTTGAATGAGCTACAAGCCCAAAACCCTGACTTTAATACCCTGACTTTTTAGCCTAGCCATGTACCGGACACGCTACTTCCTGTCCTGGATGTAAATCATGCTGCAGAATTATCCGGCGTGAACGTAAGTTCCTGGAAGGCTGCGTTAGCTAAGTGTTCAGAGTTTGGAGCAGAACAAAACAAAAAAACAACCAGAAACATGAATGTTTGTATGTAATATTAGTTCTTTTATGACCCAAAGAAACTTCTTAGAAATAAACAGACAATATTCAAATCTGCAGCTTTTCTGCTCTTTAATAGATCATTTTTTTAAACTGCAAGGACAGCATGTCTCCATTACCTCCACTTTCTGCTAGCTTTTAGCACACTGTGCTTCGGTGGAAAGTAACCAGCCAGATGTGTAATGATGGCAGCCTGCCACAGGACACGGTGTATGACAGAGGCTAAGAGGACAGGAAGCTTCGCCAGGACACTTTTCACCCTCTCAGGATGTCGAAAGCCAGGCCTCGACAAAAAATGTCTCAGTCATGCTAAAAGTCCATGTGCATATTCGAGCTCCACAGTCTGCATCTTTTTTTACAGCGTTCCAAAGTTATTCCTGCGTGACGCAAGAGTCCTTCTCCTAAGCCGAGGAATGCTGAACCCAATAACAAAATGACTCCTCGGTGCCTCTTTTTCACTGATATAATTTGCTTGAGTTTTATTGGTGTTGGCCTGTCTGGGCTTCTGTGCTTGTGGAGAGCTATTAACTTTAACAGGGCTCAGTCAGGCTACTTAGTCTAGCAGAGAGTGAGACAGACAGACGGGCAGAAACGTCATTAGAGAGCAAAGACAGAGAGACAGGCGGTGAAAACACATCTTACTGTGTACGGGATAAATCACTTCACAGTCCCTTTAAAAAAATATACAGGGTGGCTGTTTCCACTGGTATCTATGACCTGTAAATGTTGGCGTATTTCACAGTCGTGGTTGAGGGTTGCTAACGCAGGCAAAGCTGAAATTAAACCCTCGCTTGTAACACACTCTGTTAGCAGTTTTCTCTGCCCAGGAGAAATAATTATCAAAATCTGAATGAATTACAGCAGGAATGAGCACTCTGCATGCCCTGTGAGCTTTCCACTCTCATTCAACATGCATATAAATGGACTGATTCAATATTTGCCAAATCTGTCTCCATATATCCGTGTGAGGGTAACAACATTTGGCTTGTGCAGAGTTACAAAAAAAGATGCTGCCATTCCTCAGATTTTGTGATTAGGAAAGAAAATGGTGCTTCTGCTTTTGTCCACGTGTCCATCAGTGTTATGTGCACATTCCTCCGTGAAGTGCGATACATCAGAAGTGGAATGACCCTACACATTGTCAGGACGGGGGGGGGGGCTGATCAAAGTGCTAAGGTGTCAAACAGGTGCTGCAACAAAACCAGGAGCTAACAAAGAGCTTTGGGATGACACCACCGTCCAAAGGGTTTTGGTGGTTTGCTGACGGGTTGGTGGTTGGGTTCCCCCGCTCGTTGTCCGTGTGGAGTGCTGTGTATGTGCCGACCTGTTGGTTCTCAGCCAGCTGCCGAGTGAATGAGGACCGGCTCACCCAGCATTCGTCCCATTGTTTCCTCCCCGGGGCCTTGGATTGGAGAGCTTTTTGTTTGGCCGCTCCTGGCGCTGCCGGTCAAAGACATCTCTCCTGGGTTGTTGTCGACCATCTGTTTGCCCCCGGCACTTCAACGGGCCGTCACCTTTGGCAGCCACTGCAGCTACGTGGCATGAGGGGCCGCGCTGTGTGGTGCCAAAGGACAATGTACGAAGTTTCCCCATCAGGACTGGATTCATAGAAAATTTTAACTGAGGACATTGTGGACAAATCTTCTCGGTTTTTAAATCATAGAGAAAAGATGTTTAAGGTGTGTTGCAGGCTGCTGACGCAAAAACATTAATGCACTGCAAAAAAAGAAAGAAAGAAAAGTTTCTGAATATAAAATCTAATTTATTTTCAGGAAAACAAACATAAAGAAAACAGTAAGGCAGAATACTACATTATAATCCATAAATGTCACACCAGATCCCCTGACAGATACTTCTTTTAAGAAAGTCCCCGCTTTAGGACGACATCAGTTTATTTTTCTCAACAGATATTTGATGCAGTGTGACATTTATTATTCTAACAGAAACAGTTTGCCTCACTCTGAAGGTTTCTTTGTAGTGTGGAAGACGACTTTCCCTCCAACAACCTCTCACAGAAGCTCTGTGTAGCAGTTTCCCTACTATAGTACTTTCTCTATTAATGCAAATTAGGTGATGTCACTTATTGTCTTTGAAGGCGGCATCAGGACATCTGTGTGATTCTAGCAGCTATTTTGCAATGACAGAGCGTCCATGCACAGACGATGGTGTGTTTAATGTATGAACACAGGATTTAAAACAGAAATCCAGGGAAAAGTGAAGCAGCTGAGGCCGAGAGTTTGACTGAAACTCTCCTAAAGCACTGGATGCTACACGTCCAGTATGAAGGCGATTAGCTTAGCTTAAACACTGGGAGCAAAGGGAACCTGCTAGCCTGGCTATTTACAGTGTTCAGATACTGTATATCCCTAACCCTCTGAAGCTCGTTGATTAATACGTTTTGTCCTGTTTGTTTAATCTGTGCACAAACAGAACTGGAAGAATAGTTTGTGGTTTCAGGGGAGTTCTTGATGAACAGTTTATCCATCTGCGCAGCCCTGTGTGCGTTGTCTCTGGGACTCCAGGAAGTCGTGGTTTACATAAATAGTAACTTAATTTAATGTGTCAAATCACCGTTTAATATCTTCCTAAAAGGGCAGCAGCTAAACCCGGTCCAACTTTCTGAATCTGATATGCAGCATAAAGACTTAGGAGACAGTTTGGTCCCGTCCTATTTTCAAAGTCTGAGGACTTAGACTCGGTGCCGGGTCCCCGACATGAGGTTCGTTTGGTGGGTGGGGTGCGTGATGAGCTGAGGGCGGGGGGTGCTCATGCTAGCCCAGCACAATAGCTAATCCACAGGCTAAATACTCAAAGCTCTGATCTGTGGGCTCTGATCCCGGCTGTGTGAACAGCAGTCACGACTTGGGGGGATGCTGGATAAACAAGCCAGTAAAGCCCCTGCTACCACTCGCAGCCACGCCGCCCCACATTTAAACCTCTTCATTGGGTCACTGATGGACAACCTGAGGAGTTTCACTTCAGGTTTTTTTTTTTGTAGTTCTGAGACAGTTCTGAATCAAGACCTCCAATATTTTGAGCAAGGAGCTTGTGAAGAATTTATATCATGTATAAGATGCTGCTGATTGTATTGACTGCAGTGATTCTTCTTCTTCGTTCTTCTTCTTCTTCTTTTGCGTTCTTCATGCATGTTTTCTTCTGGCAGATGGATAGATGGATAGATGGATAGATAGATAGATAGATAGATAGATAGATAGATAGATAGATAGATAGATAGATAGATAGATGGATACGTTATATGCCAGGTGAAGCTACAGGTGAGCACTGTAACTCGTGTTGGTTCGGCTCTGTCAGTCATTCTGTAGGTTTTATGTTTTTCATCTGTCGTCCTGGATCATATCTCATCATCTCTCACTCTGATGGCAGCCTGAAAGTGTTAAAGAGCCCCTGTTGCATGAAAGGTTGGACCCCAGCTGGCTCCATGAAGCCCCTCAGTCACCCAGCAGCCCCCCTCATGCCCCCTCCACACCCCCACCCCCACCCCACTCTCATGAAGTCCTCTCAGGTTGTTTGCTCAGGCTGTCGCTCTGAAGACAGCCCACTCAGTTTGGATGTTCTTTTCCCAGGCGAGAGCTGCCGGCTACATGTTTGCTTTCCCTCCGCTCTCAAAGGCCACATTCACCTCAGGCCCCGAGGAGAAAGGGAGCACGGTATATGAAAGTATGCGAGCCGTGGTGGGCAGCGCTACTTTGAAACTAAGTGCCCGTTTGGTATGTGCAGGCAGGCGAGGGTTGTCCTGGTGCTTTTATTTATTTACTTTTTTTTTTTTTTGTGAAGGGCACTTGCATTCCTTGCAAATCAAAATGTAGTCCAGAGGTTTGACGAGTGTGTCAGAAAGACACAGCAGAGCGGAGGTGGAGTGGATCCAAAAATACCGAGAGGCAATGAAAAAGAAATGAACAACTAATTTTTCACTGGTTGAAATATTCACATGAAACACTCGTCTGTTTTGTTCATCAACATCAAAAGAAAGAGCTCGAGTCCCGAGTTTCTCCTCACGCTCCCAGTCATTGTAAACCCTTAAGATGAAAAGTAGAATTAAAGGTTGAAATATCTACAGCGATGAAGGTGGTTTCCCCCCCCCCCCCCCCCCCTCTCTCTCTCTCCCTCACTCTCTCTCTCTCTCTCTGCCTTGATATTTCTCAAACGGGAGCAGCAGAGCAGGCGGCATGGGATTCCTCTGCAGTGATTAATTAGCCAAATGCATTAACACCTTTAACACACAAACGCAGCAAATGTAATTAGTGCAGAGAATTAGCAGAAGTCGGTCAGATTATCTTGTCATAGCTTGTTATGAAAGTTAGAGTAAGCTATTAATCCCCTCTGACTAAACCCCCGCCCACTGTAGTAACACCAGACTGATGAAATGACTCAGACTGAGCAGCGCAGTCAGACTCAGTCTGTCCACTGCTTCTCATTTCCAACAAAATGACGACGACGCCTGGAGAAACTGGAGCAGCGACGCTTGAGTGCGCATGTGTAGTATATTCGTGTGTGTGCAGCAACATCGGCATGTGCTTGAGGATATAAAGAGCGCACTGATGTGCTGAGAGGAGCTGTACGAGCCCTCAAAGTGTGTCAGTGTCCCGCAGTGGTCCGACTGTCGTTTCACCCGATTAAACAGCATGTTGTGATAACAGCACAAAACACTGAGACGTATATTTGAAATGTAAAGAGCAAAAGACCGTCACAGAACATCAGGCATCAGCTGCCTCCACAGGAAAATACTGACAGAAAATAAAATCAAATATCAGCAGCAGCAAATGTTTCTTTATGTTGTCAGTTCACGTTTGCAGATATGTTGATACTGAACGTATGTAAATCAACATATTTGTTTTCTGCTGAAATATCTGATCTTGCACAATATCCAGATGAGCAGGGAAAGATCCTGGTCTGGATTCATACCTTAAATAAAGTTCACAGTGACTTCAGACATGTTTATCTATATTTAACTAAAACTCTCTTTCACTAACTTCAACCAGATTTTCTCATTGCATTGTTTATTTTTATTGTTCCTAGTATTTCTCTTATTTATTTTAGTTTCTGTTCCTATTCTTATTTTATTGCGCTGCTGTGATGAATGAGAATTTCCTCTACAGGGGATCAGTAAAGGAACATCTTATCTTATCCAACATGGGCCCCAATGGCCCCTCATATTGGCACATTTTGCAGTGACAAATATAAACCCCCTTAAACCTCCCGTAAAGAAACTATCCAGTCTGCTGCTCTGCACACTCACTTCTGTGTAAAAGTTATTTTCTCTCTCAGGAGCTGCTGTCAGTCGGACTGGACCTGCTCAAATATAAAAACATGTTTCACTTCCTCCTCTGTGAGCCGGACACACGAGTACCAGAGGTCAGTCACACACAATCACTGTTAGAACGCTTCGGATTTACTGACAGACACACACTCAGGTGGTGTGCACAAAGTGTGTGTGTGTGTGTGTGTGTGTGTGTGTAGCTGCTGCTGGCACATCTCACACACAGCGACACTATTAGTGGCGTCCTCTAACAGCTGTCTGTGTGTCTGAGAACCGCGGCTCCTCCAGCCGGCAGCAGTCTGTCAGGGGCAGATTCACTGTCTGACTTCCAGGTGAGGAAACATGTGAGTCAGACACAGCAACGTGATTCTGATGAATATTAAACATTAGTGCGAGGATCTCAAGTCTGTTTCCATTATTGTGACCCAAAAGATCCAGTTGTACCAGATTCTCATCACTCCTCTGTAAGTTTTCGTCCTGAGTCTCTATGGTGACGCTCGAGCCTCCTCCATGTTCAGTCTCCTGAGGTCGTTTGTGAAGCTTGACCGTTAAAGTTGGATGAGCGTTTGTGTCCATGAACCGTTTTATTCGGGAATAAATGTCCCAACGCTTCTTCAAAAAAAAAAAGTGACTGGGTTTTGTTCCTATGACAACAATATCTTGACAGCATATCACCGCCGCCACTAAGTGTCCGACTGATCTGCTCCCATTATTGAGCGTTTCTGTCTCTGTTGTTGTAGTTCCTGTCCGACGTATCATGAAGCTGCTTCATTTTCTTGGTTGCCAGGGTGACAGGTCTCGCCCCATGTGATTGGTTGCCTGAAAAGGGGCTGCAGTGGCGACACCAACGCCTTAATGAAAAGTTCAGAGACGCGCCTTAGTTTGGTGGATTTGTAATAGTCTTGGCAAATAAGTAGATTTTTACATAAACTCCTGCAACTGCAAGGTGATGAAATCCTGGAGAAACTGAACTAATGGATCAGCAGTTGACATCGTTTTCCCCTACACAGGTGTTGTCAGGCTGCTGATTACATTTCTTATCAGGTTGAAGCTGGGCGGAGCTAAGTGGAAATCACCTGAACTCCACCTGAACGAACTCTATGTACATTTTTCATTCGTAATATCAGAAAACGATCAGGTGTAACTGCTGACATCATTTGTCCCACCGAGACACGAGACCGGTCGCCGGGGGAGACTGGAGCCGATCCCAGCTGACATTCGGCGACCTTCATAGAACACGTCCTTTCGAGGGACGCGGCCCCTGAACTGGGATTCAGACGCTCACGTCGCACCTACCGGCAGTTTAGAGTTGCCAGCTAACCTGCATGTCTTTGGACTGTGGCGGGAAACCCAACACAGCGCACGAGGAGAACATGCAAGCTCCGCACAGGAAGGTCCCAGCCGGCCGGGATGAAGAATACTCCACCGTCCCGAACAGCTGGAAGCAACGCTGCCTTGATTGAGGTTATTAATTACACCTGTGACACGTCGGAATACCTGCTGTGGAAAAGGGTTTTAATGAGAATCCTCCAGGTGCAAGTTGTAACAGGTGTAAGTGTAAACACCTGTACAGAGTGTGTTTGGGCTGTAGTGAATATTTTAGTATTTGATGACTCAGGTGTAAAAAATGGTACCAGAGGCTAACGATGGAGGAAAACAGGAATATCTCACCACTGGAACAAGGTCTCAATTGTTTAAAGAGAAAATGGTTGACAGGAACTCGGCGTGAAGAATTCTCCCGAGACGTACGTTTCCTTTTTCTCTTTGTTTAAATTCATGTTTACTCGGCAGTCCTCGGTCCGCAAACACGCCTCAGACTGACCTGCCTCTCCCCACGACAGCAGGTGATCTCACTGATTGGATCCTCTCTGGCTTGTTAAAAGTGCGTTAATCAATACAATCTCCCGCTGTAGTGTTTGTGGGGTTTTTTTATTGTTTTGTTTTTGTTTTTGAATGAAGCTCGTCCTCTCTCCTCTGACCAGACTGTGGAGGGAAACGTAACTCAAGGAGTGAAAGACGTCCAGAACAGAAGCTCTGCCGCCGCCCCCCCCACTCTGCCTCACAGGTATCGCTGTCTCTCCCAAGCAATGGCCGATTTCAAGGCAGGATTTTCAAAACAAAACACTTCCTCCGGGCCACCACTCGCTCCGTGTTGAGAGACATTGTGGCTGTGCAGCTATTTCTGCCGGCTTCAGAATGGTGTGCACAAACAGAATTGCTGCGGACAATGGGCAGCATGCAGTGAAGTGCAGGCTATAATGAGGCAGATGTCTGGCTATTGGGAGCCCACAGCAGGCGAAGGGTGGGGGTGGTGGGGTGGGGTGGGGGGGGCACATCCCTGCTTTTGTTGGTGGGTTCACCCTTTCCCTCTCCCTCTCTCTCTCTCTTCTCACTCCTTTTGCCTCTCATGGCCTCTCGCTCTTTCTTCCACTCTTACAAACATGTGAACATGCACACGTGAAAACCGCACACACACACACACACACCCCTCGCACCCCCCCCCCACACACACACACACACACACCTCCATTGGTTTTAATTATCCCACTCCAAATCTGCCGCTCCATTAGTAGCTGTATAATAGTGTGTGTCCCCCCCTCGCCCCCCCCCTCTACTCCCCCCCCCCCCACCTCCCCAGCTCCTCTCCATTCAAGTCGTAGAGAGAAGCTGCCCTTTGAGCCCCTGTCAGCCTCGTTGGCCGGGGTCTTCAGGTTCTCACATTCCCTCTCAGCCAATCAGAGCGCTGCGCAGAGGCAGGGCCCAATTAGATGACAGCGTCCTGCCAGAGGAGAGGAGGCGAGGGGGAAAAAGGGGGAGCCAATCGCTGTGATTAATTTATTCAGATTCCCTCCGGGGACCGACTCTCCTGGAACGCACCCCATTTTTATGTACCCTCATACCCTGCTCCCCCCCCACCCCACCCCAACCCCCACCCCCCCTCCTCTTCATTCTTTTATTGCATTTGTGAAGAGTGATAGAAGAATGCAGAGTATTTCTTTTTCAGGCACTTTTAATATGTGCCCCCCCCCAACCCTCTCTTCACTTCCCCATTTTATCCTCCTCCTCCCCCTCCTCCTCCTCCTCCTCCTCTCAAGGTAATTACAGAGAAGTCTCAATAGATGGGAAATTCATGTCTTTGAGCCTAAGCCATATGATGCATGAGAGAGAGGCTGGTGCAGAATTAAAGGAAGGACACAGAGAATAGGGGGACAGCAGGAACTTGAACCCGCAAGTGTTATTGTGCTCAAGCCGAAGGGGCCAAAACATAGTATCCATGGTAAATAAAACAGAGAGCTTCTTCAGGCCCCTCGACAAGCCCTCCCTCCCCCTCCTGCCTCCTCCCCCTCTCCTCCCACCGCCCCTTGCGACCTGTTGCTTTCTTCCAGCCACCATTGTCCCCAAGTGTGAAGTGGGTGACATCACCGTTTCCTCTTGTAAACAGGTGTGATGGGACGGGGGACGGGGAGGGGGTCCACTGTGCACCTCGGGGCTCTCGTCTCTTTTCAGTGCGTGGGTTCCATTTCACCTCCTGTCCCTCGCAGCCGCCGCCGCCGCCAGTGCTGCTGGGGCCCACCCTCACCCCCATCCTCACCCCCATCCCCACCCTCCACCATATCTACTGTAAGCACTAGAGAGGAAACAAAATCTAAGATCGTTTGAAACTGACAGATTCAGATGATGGTGCGCTACACCTCAGTGCGTATACTCCACAGGTATCCCTCCGTGTGTCACCACAGCAACAGTGTCAATGACGGGCGACGACGTTTTTAGCCAAATGGACAATGTCTCACACTTCAGAGAGGAGGGTGACTCTCTCCAACAAGTGTCAGCTGCTGCTTTCTCCTGCGTCAGTCGGACCAAGCAGCACACCTGCAAGACGTTCATACCTGATGATGATGATGATGATGATGATGATGATGATGATGATGATCCCAGCGGTTAGCACAGAGTAAGCTGGTTAAAGTCTCTGGTGTTTTATGTTGCCACCATCAAAGACTTCATCACACCTGAATTGAATTGAAAGCTTGAATTAAGTCCTCCTGTTTATATATACTGTGTGTGTGTGTGTGTGTGTGTGTGTGTGTGTGTGTGTGTGTGTGTGTGTGTGTGTGTGTGTATGTCTGGCTCGAACACGACCAGATGGATTTGAGAAGTTGCCATTTACAATCAATTACGTTGTGATACTCAGTTTGAGTCACTAGCTTCCAGATTTTCGGCCAATCAGACGAAAGAGGCCTGAGCTCATGTTGCCTGTTTCAGTCAGAGGCTGAAGCAGCTGCACAAGAGACAGTTTAAATAAGGAGATGAACAAGGACTTGTTTTGAACTGTGAATCATGCAAAGCTTTTCTACTGGAGTCCCAGAGTGAAAATACAGAGCTGGAAATGAGCATAATAGGTTCCCTTTAAAAGACTATACGCTTGTTAGTTGGTTAAGCCCGTGCAATTAAATGTTAATGGTGCTCTTGAGCCAGTACTCACTTCACTGCAGGTGTCCATTGTGGCTCGAATGCACCAAGCTCACTGTGATGCATTTCCCAGTTTTATTCTGTGTCCAGCTACAAATGCATTAGAGTAAAGCTGCGTTTTGACTGGATTTATTTTCTCTGCGGGAGGATGGAGCTTTACCCTCGAGGGAAAAAAACACTTCAGTGCAAAGTGTAACTGCACGCAGAGCCCACTGTGATCAGGAGGTAAGGTGTCTAATGTTTCTGTCTTCAAACGAGTCAGTCTTTATCTTTTGTTAAACAGTTTGACCTGCCTTACAATAATCTATGAGCACACACGACTGGACCACGTCTCTGTGAACCCGGCCCCCTGCTGCTGACCCCGCCCACATCCAAGGAGATGTCAATCCGAATCTATTTACCTGCTTGAATCCTTGAATCCACTGTCTGGGCTCACGATGACACACATGAGTGCAGGAGCTACATCTCACTGAGTGTCTCGGGAGGGGAGGGGGGGGGGGGGGGGGGGGGGATAATGAGCTGCAATTTACATGTATTCACATTACGTATGCGGACGTCAGATGAGATCGGTTACTGCAGCGCGACTTTAAACCTCTTCCAGGTCACAGCTCATTTACTTTTCACTTTGCCCTCCGCGCTGCCTGTCCGTCAGATATCACGCCGCGGTTCTGGTGAGGGATTTAACAGCAGCTCCGCCCAGCTGGACATGTTCTACCTTTCACACCTGGAGTGAGCTTTATCATCCTGGTGGGGTTGTGACGATTCTTTATGCTTTCTATTCATTAAAAAGATGCAATCAAGTACATCTGCAATTAAAATGTTCAGTTTCTGTAAATGAAAAAAAGAAAAAAGAAGTGGGTGTTGAGTTGCTGCTGCTGCGAGTTTTAATGTCTGGCCCTCATCACCCTCTCTCCCTCTCTCTCCTCCGTGATGCCCGTCACTCTCGGCTCTGTTATCCAATGGAGCAGAAATACCATTAAAAGCTGGATTCTGGAAGCTTATGTCAAGTTTTCATTTTCTCCACATCACACACACACTTAGCCGATGTAGTGCCGCGCTCCCCTCTGCTCCATCCACCGTGTAAAAGCCTGCCACCCATCTCCTAGAAGTCCCCGCACCCACCCCGCATTAACCTCTATTAATCTGAGTGCCTGTAACCGTGCCCTGATGATTTATGCATCCGGACGGGCGCCGCGCTCTCCAGGCAAACGTCACACTCCACAACAATCCACCGGGGACGATAATTAGCGAGGAGATTTCACAGTTAGTGTAGCTTCCCTCATTAGGCTTGTAAAATAGCATCGCATATGCTTTTATCTGCTCGCAGCGCTGACATTGTGACGTAATTTGGTTTTTGATCTCGGATCGTCACATCGCTAACGCTGCAGCTCATCTCCATACTTGATGACGAGGGTTGATGGCTGACGATGGTTTGCTTCTGATGTTGGAGCTCGGTCAACTGTTGCACTCACAGCGAATCAGTGCGGTTTTTAACAGCTAACTGCTTAAGATGCATAAGCGTATATAAGTGTTGGACTTGAGGATTGCACTGTAACACTCCCGTCGTGTTTCCTCAGCATCTGCTCCCAGCTGCAGGGACGTGACAAATGCATGATTCATCATGATGAAAGTGAACTCCCATCAAACGAGAGCATCGGTACAGTCTCCCTTTCACACCTCTGCTTCAGCTGCAGAGATGGACCATCACGCTGTAGCTCCACACAAGTGATTAAATATTCATCCAAGGCTGAATTAAACAGTAGCACACCGGCATTTAACCCCTCTCTTCCTGTCCGCCTCCACCAGAATATCTAACATCTGAAGCCTGAACCAGAAAACAAACTGAAAACCCAAGTTTCTTCTTCTCTGCACTTTCTTACTCCATTTCAGGAATTCTCAGTTTAACCAAACTCTTGATTTAACCGCAGTAGTTTCACTGACAGTGATGTGTTTCCTCAGAAACACCCTGCTCCACACTGACACAGTCTCACTGTGTTTGTGTTTTTTCCATCCAGCGCTGGAATGAAACTTTAGCTGCTGCAGGATTTAAACTTACAACACTTTAGTAACAGGATAAAATGCTTGAAAATAAACCTCGACTTTCAGTGGTAGTCAAATTAAAAGTACTTGTTGTGCAGACTTTCCCCTCTCTCCCCCTGGACGATGCAGTTTGTAGTGATACAAGCTGGACTTGAGTCTGACTGCCTTCGGACTCGGCAGCTGGAGACTCGGACTCGGACGATTTAATGAGTGCCTGTGCGTTTATTTAGCTGTTGTGTCACACGGTAAATAAACTCTCTTTTGAAATGGAGACAGCTGTGTCATTTAGACCTGTTTTGTGCCAGAGCGCAGAACTGGAACTCACCGTGGACTCGACTCAGACTCGACCTTGATGACTTGGACTCGGGACTTGAACTCAAACACTCGAGATTTAATATTTAATGATTAAATGATGCGACAGTATAATGTACATTATGTAACACACAAATGAGCCTGTCTGTATACCAATAAACTTTTACTGTCCATACCTTGTGCAGGTGAGACTTGCTGTTAACTGAGTGTCCTGACACCTCGACAGAACTACATCATGTGAGCATGAAAGGACAGTAACGTCCAGGAATCAATATTCAATCGATGAGGTTGAGTTCCATTTGTCACGCCATGAAGATGAGAACCTTCCGCTTTGTTTTGTGTAAGACGGTTTTTATAAAGTGACAAAGGAAAGGAGGACGCACGCTGCGAATCGTCTGCGTCTTTACGCATCGCCTGGTGAACGGGCTTCAGCTGATGAAGTGCGACTGATTGTACTGAGCTAAGATTTGTTTTGGAAACACTAACAAATGTCAAATATTCACTCACTTCTATTTCAGGACCAATTACATCCCGGGTGTGATGTCTAGGTTTATATTGGAGTCTTAATATATGTACTTACACAGTCCCTCTCCTGGGACACACACACACACACACACACACACACACACACACACACACACACACATGCAATGTAGGCAGATCCACAGCACACACTCTCATGAAGAATCCATTATGGGTCCTCAACAAAGTGTGTGTGTTTTTTTTCCTCTTTGTATCCAGATTCCAATTTGCTCAAACCTATAATCAAAGTCGAGGGCTGCCTATTTCTTTTTTTTTTCTTGTCGGCGCTCGGCCTCATCCTGTTTTAATGTCGGCTCGGAGAGGGAGGGAATTGTCGCAGATAAAAGAAAGCTTGAATGTTGTTCGCACCATCATACTTTCATTCTTCCCCCACGATGAGAGAAAAATCCCCTGGGGTATTCATTAGTCAACCCGCAAACCCCACCCCCCCCACCCCCCCCACCCCCACCCCACTCCCCTCTGCTTGTCACATAATTGCAGGGTTCCACAAATGGCTCCACTTTGAGCCCATATTGAGAAATGTGTTTTACAAGACCTGTCACTATTATTGATTTGTGTTTGAGACGCAGCGGACAGTGCAAATAATACCAATAAAGCAGCAGTTCAGAGAATAGGGGGGGGGGGGGGGGGTGCACAGCATGAGATGCTTCCCTGCTCGTGTTTAAGCGTTCCTCAGTGTTTGCGTGCGACAGCGTGTGACGCAGGGGCAGATGAGGCTTATCTAAAATGCGTTGTTCTATAAAGTGAGAATGGTTTTCAGAACAAGTCCAAAACGACGCATCATGTCGTCAGCGGCCCCCGAGGAGCCGACAGCTGAGGCTCCACGCTGCGGACGTCTTAGTCAGTGTCGTACGCACAGTGTTCCTGTGCGTGTTCATTAACGCCGCGCGGACTGTGACAAAGATGCATGATGTATTTCACACATTAATATTGTATAACGCTCTCATTTTGATGAATACCTATAACGAGCCCCATTGGGTTTCTGCCTCACCTGCACACACTCGTAATGCTCTGATCATTTATTAATGCTTTCAAAGAAGTCGCCTGTAAAAGCAACTTTTGGGTGGATGTTGGTGTAAATCCTCCGCAGTCGCCAGCTCGTCATCTGTAAAAGAAAAATATCCACAACTCCACAACAACTGAGCAAATGATATCTGCCGAGGAAGGTCATGTAATGTGATCAAAAGCTCCTAAACAGCTACTAAATCGACCTTGTGGTGAGACTTTTTGGCCAACTAAAGATTCTGAGGTCAAGAATGAATTTTCAGTCTCAGTCCAAATTTTAATTCACAGTTTTCCGACTCTTGTATCGTCTCTCTCGTCTGTGACTAGTGCTTTATAAATAACGTTTACTCACTCACGTAGCACAGACCTACTGTGCTTGGCTGTTTTTATATAATGCCTTCATCATTTAGGAACCCCCCCCCCCCCCCCCCATTGGACAGTTAACCACTTACCTTATGGAGAAGAGCAGCAAAGCACAGTCACACTACACATAGTACTGATCTAGATATTGATTTTGGTCCAGATGCTCAATATTCCAGATGTCCAGCTGTCTTGCTGATGAATTAAAGGACTAATCTGTTAATGATTTGTTTACCATCAATTAGGCCATCAGTTATAAAGCCTTGCTATAAAGCGGCTCTTCCTTCTACTTACTGCTGCTTAAGTCTCGAGAGGGAAATGGAAAACCACCCTGAATGTGATTGTTCATGCAGCAGCAGCAGCAGAAGGGTAAACAACACACACACACACACACACACACACACACTGCAGAGTGATTTTTCCCTCTGCTCAGGGAGGACAGAGCTCGTCTTCTTCCTGTCTCACCACACTCTTCACATTGTGACGCATCAGCGTGCGCGATATCGAACGTGACGCATCATTTTGCAGCGCGTCAGAAAGCAAGAACACAAACATCTTCCAAACAGACAGCGACCCAGCCGGTTTGCCTTCCCGGTCCCCCCCCCAGCCCTCAACCCCCTGGGCAGGAAAATAGGAGCGTTTCCGTAGCGACGGTGGGGCAAAAATGATTGTTTTCTCAGATGTTCTGTGGCCCCGCCATTCCCCACGGTGACGGTGACAGAGGCATTCTGGGATAGGCTGTGGCCGCGCTTGGCAGGCCTCGAAGGCGTCAGTGCTGTTTCTCCCGGGACGTCCTGGCACCGCGTCCGAACCCGCAACGCTGCAGCAGCCGCCTAATTAAAACCACACCGCTCCTCCTCCGCTGCTCCTCACAGTCACATCCCCTGCCTCACACACAAACACACACATTCTCACTAAAACCCGTCTTAAATGCTATTTTCAAATAATTCTTACTTAAAGTGTTTGTTTTAATCGACTCGCAGCACCAGATGGGTGGAGTTTACAACATCAGGTTTTGTTAGATAACTTGTCAATCACGGCAAACAGCATAGAATTAAGTTTCAAACACTTTTCTGCGGTTGTTGAATAACTCTCTGGCGCTCACGGTGTTGTCATATGTGGTGAAAAAAAACCCACCCATCTGGCTTTAAAGTAGGTTAAATCAAACTACCATAAAAGAAGTATATATGCACATGCACTCATGGCCCAGGTCTGACTCAGAGTCCACACACGGAGTGAACTTTTCACTCTGCCCAGACACACAAAGACGTGTGTGTGTGTGTGTGTGTGTGTGTGTGTGTGTGTGTGTGCCACCAGGGACTGTAGATTAAACATCTTACATCCAAATGTTTTTCTGCTCCTTTTAACTTGTCATTAGCTCAAATGTCTTCAATCACCAGCTTGTTAGAGTCAAAAAAAAAGAGGTTGTCACAGTTCACTGCACCTGGATAAAATACTACTGGCGAGTCATGTGTGGTTTGTTTTAGCTTTCGCAGGCGCCAGATGGGGTTGAGTCTGAAACACACTGAAAGCGCCAATAATTTCGACAATCTCAGGAAAGCGTCTTAGCTAATGTCGTAGACTTCACTCTGACTGACAACTTACCTCAATGATTTAAATTGTCCCGACATGGCAGCGACCTGCAGATCAAAACATATGAGGAGAACACAGAGAGGTATTTGCAAGTCGTTTTTCACCCAGATCTGTTCGCAGGTTGGCCGAGGAAGGTCTTTCTTTCTCCTCCTTCGCTGCTCCACTGCCACGAGCTGAAGTCTCATCAATCACAGGCTTGTTACGGCCAAGAAATGAGATACCCAGAATCCACTGGCACCGGCTGCCATGTATCCTTTAAAGTTCAAACCTCACAGGATCTTCATGAGCTTGGATTTAGAGTGTGAGAAGGAGAGAGGGCAAAGGGACTTTTCCTCATCGGGGGGATTCTGACGTGTTCCCAAACTTCACATCGTCGCCGTTCCCACACTTCGTTTACATTTTAAATTCCCCAAACTTTTCCACAACTTTTCCCAAACTTCATACCAGGTTTTCATGGCTTGTCATATTTCATAACCTGGCTCCTTTTCATGGCTGTGGGAGAGCTGTGTCGTTGGACTGTCTTTAAGCTGAGGCCTGCTTGTTAGAGAGAGAAAGTCCCGGATAAACAGACGATGTGTAAATACCAACTGGCAAAACTTAACATGTAAAATATTGGCAAACATGTCAAAATGACTCCCCGTCACCGACAGTTCTGTCTGTGGTTTCTTGGCGCCCCACGGCAGCATCGCTGACGGTCCTGCTCCGTAAAAACTACAGAAAACCAGCGGGTGTCATGGGAGGTGCTCAGTAATTAGCTGCATCTTAATCAGCCCAAACTGCAGAAAATGCTCAGCTAACAAATCCATTTCATGCTGGAATAAATCCCTCCCCTATCCAGCAGTGAGTCAGATAAAAACAAGACTGAATATGCATGAAAACGAAAAACTGAGACACAGAAAATAAAACCTTTTTCATGCCAAACAGAAAAAAAAACAATACGCCTTCCAGGGAGGCGGGTGTCAGAGTGATGAGTGATGGAGCCGATCCAGGGTGTTTTCATACAAGTGAATAGCATGACAAATGATTCTCCATGAATATTCATTGTCTTTGTGCATCAATGGATATTTCATTTAACCTATAGACTCAAACAGTAACTGCAGGTTGTGAAATGTAGAACAATAAGTCCGTGTTTGTTCTTTTTCCACTAGTTTAATGCTGTTTTAGTGATTTAAAGGTCCCGTATAGTCTAAAGGTAAATGTCCATGTGTTGTTTGATTAAAGATCAGGTCTAGGTTCTATATTAATACTGTGAAAAATCCTCTTCATTCTGTTGTCTGCACATGATGGGCTCAACATACCAAACATTTTTAGTCATTGGCTTTATAAATGCTGGAGCCACATGAACATTTCTAATCACATTTGCCCAAGTATGTGTGTCACTTTGACATGATAGCCTCTGTTCAGTGTTTGTGTAGTTGTAGTTGTTGTTGTTGTTAATTTGTCTCAAATTAAAGCCACATTTTCCACCCTCTTGTCTTGTGGCACAGAAACATACGACGACTCGTCCCTTCTTCAGTGGTGTCCTCTAGGTGTGTTTGACCATCTGCCGGTGTTTTAAATTTAGTTTTGTGCCGAAACTGGGAAACTCCTCTCGTCAGAGATTCTAAAATGAAGTGAAGTCTGGCAGACGCTGACATTCTTCTCCACTTTTGTTTTGGGTGGCTGTGGCTCAGGACGCGGAGCGGATCGTCCATTAATCAGAAGGCCGGTGGTTCGATTCACGTCTCCTCCCGTCCGCATTTCGAAGTGTCCTTGGGCGAGATACTGAACCACAAATTGCCTTTAATGGCTGTTCCGTCAGTGCATGAGTCTCTCAGACTATAAGCGCTACATACGTGCAGTCGTTTAACACTGTCTTCACTTGGTGTTAATTATATTAAAATCTTATATTATTTGTAATATTTCATGCAGCACCTTTAAATGTTGCAGCTCTCATTATGGGATCAAACTGTAGATAATAAAACTCCAGGTGTCATGTGCTGTAAAGTAGTTTCAGGCCTCTGTGTGTTGCCTGATTTGGTCTGTAACAGGATGATTACACTCACCTCTCTGCCACTGTCTGATTTAAGATGCAACTCATAGATTTCTCTCTGCCTCTTATTTCCTCATATGAGCCTTGTGCTCAGGCTCTCGCTCTCCCTCTCTGTCTTTGATATAAAGGGGAGAATCTGTAATTTGTTAGATTGGGTTACATCTGAATTACGGTTTATGGGCCCTTTTCTGCAGAGTTGCTCTCTTCTGTAAATTGGATTAGCTGTGTTCTCTGCTTTGTCTTCAGTGGTGTGTGCTTGAGATGTCATTGGCATGACAGAATGCAATATCCAGGGTGCTCCACTGTGTAGTTTTGTTTATGCTGGAGACAATAAGGCCCATAGTGTGTCTTTAAAAAGCCTCAGGCCTGAATCCATCTTGCCGTATAAATTTAAAACACGTACGTCGTTGAAGAGCTTGACTTGAACATGGGAAATAATCCTACTGCAAGATTTATAAGGCATTTACGTCGAAATGGCAAATTACATTAACTACATAAACAGACCTCAGGAACTACAGAGTAACTATACAACCCACGGTTTTCTATCCTTCCTGTCACTTTAATCAGTAACTGTTTGTACTTTCCTGTTGTTTCTGTCGCTCATCGGTTTGGATCCATCCTGTTTAAAAGTTCAAAATTTTTGTTTTATAAAACAAAATGTCATTTGTTGAATTAAACCACCAGTTTTAATGGCTAAATAACAGTTGACTGAGCCAAGTGAAAAAAGAAAGACACAAGAGAAACCAAAGTTATTATGAAGCCAAATACCCATGCTAACAAAGTCACTGCCGAGAGCAATTTAGCCATTATTTAGGTTAGCTAATCTTTGAGCTATTTAGCCTGTGAGCTGCGGGACTCGACTGGTGACTCTCCAACGTTATGAAGCGATTCTGAGCAGAATTCAAGGTCTTTTAGTTTGTTCATTTTCCATCCTGGGGCCTTCCTCAGTCTGCGCTCTCCTCTGCTCTTGTGGACGTGTGAAATGTCATTAATCAACTTCTGTTCCCGTCCAGAGTCGGTCTGCTGGTGTTATCAGCCTCAAAGCTCTTATCATTTTTTGTCCTAGGACTTCTGTTGTGTCACTTTAAGTTTTCAGTAAGTTTTTTTTTTTTTTTCAGATGAGAAAGTAACCATTTAGATTTAGAGTGTGTGATCAGTTTCTATAATTAATGGCTGTTTTGAAATTGGCCGTGGTGTTTCCGGCGATGTGCGGACCTGCCTGCTCTGCTGGCTGAGATCAGGAGGTCGTCTCAGCAGCCGGCAGCCCGACTCCTGGGATGAGTGACTGGTCAATGTCTGCTGTCATCCTGGGGAGAACAGTCTTATCTCAACAAGCTTTTTAGTCATTTACCGCTGGCTCTGATATCTGTAGCATTTTAATATGTGTTCCTTTTGGAAGATAAAACTGGGTCTCAGAGTTTAAATATATTACGTCTTGCTGCAACAGTTTGTCTGAAGGTAAAGTTAGTGCTTCCTCTGAAGACTTAATATGTACAGATATCAAGTTGTGTTATTTTAATATACATTACAAACTAGAAAACAGCTGTATCTTTTGACTGCATATTGAAATTTGTTTGTGGACCTTCGAGTTGAGATTCTTTGGTCGCGGTACATCGAGGTACAGTCGTGTTGAAGTGTAGTTCAAGCTCAGCTGGAGTGTCAGCTTGAGCCGCGTTCAGACTGGCGTACTCTGCATCGAGAAACGTTCCTTAGTTTGCTAAATTACCATTCTTGTCTACTGGCTCCTAGCAACACTGTTAGCAACATTCTGTTGCTAGTAGCAACCCGTCTGGCACAGTTCTACATCAGTTGCACTTAAACACATTGTAACATTCCCCATTTTGAAAAATCTGTCGCCAAGCAAATACTGACGAGCGTCTTTCCTCCGGCCTCTGAATGAGATTCTCCGTGTCTTAAATCTGTTGTGACTTGTCATTTGAAATGTTTTTGTAGCTGTGGATGTTGTGTTGCTAAAACAACAGATGCAACTGTTAGTTTGCTGTTAGGTTTTTTTTTAGATGCAGCACTTTACAAAAGTTTAAGTAAAAAAAAAACTTTAAAAAAACGTTCGCACAGTACTGCATATGTGTACTAGGTTAACTAAGTACTGAGCTGTACTTCCTACAGGGGCTTAATGTTCTACATCAGTAAATGCTTTATTCCTTCCTGGCAAAGGGCTGATATATATATATATATTATAGCTAATTCCATTGTAGATGCATTAAGGAAAATGAAGCAGTCTGATGTTTTTAGTAGTTTTGTTTTATTAACTCATTTTTTATAACATCCTTAGTAACTTTTGTCTCATGATTCTTTTTTTGCATTACTTTCACAGGCTAACTCCAGTTTCCAGCTGCACACAAAGCGAGGGCCGAAGAATCAATGAGGTTGTTTCTCCTTCCAGAACAAAATCACATATCAGAGAAAAGTATTTCAAAAATAACCTGCTAACAGGTACAAAACAAACATACACAATTCTGTCCTGGACAGGCTTTTCTTTCAAGTCAGCAATTACAACCATAAAGGTTTTTTTGTGAATAGCATCTCATTTCCAGCCACGGCAACCTGGTTAAGCTCCTCAGTGTAACTATGACAACAATGGAAACGTAAAAATCAAGCAGGATATTGCAGAAAAAAAAAAAGTCTGTGTGATATGACATCCTCCTGGATAGAAAGTGTTATTTCTTTCCCCCTCATTTGCCTCTGTGATCTGTTTTATTTTTTTCTCAAATCATTTAGTGCATCCCACACACACACACACACACACACACACACACACACACACACTCACTGCACCACAGCGATGCTACCTCTGGACCTTCCAGCACAAAGCCCCCAGTGTTCAGCTCTATTCCTCGGCTCATGTATCATCCAGAGAAACACAAGATGACGGTGAGTCACACTTTAAACACCTGTGTGGGTGCTGGAGCATCACATCCCAGATTTATCTCTTCTGTTCCAAGAAAGGATCAAGGAGAAAAAGTTTTATACTACTTTATTGTTTTCTTCTTCTTCTTCTTCTTCTTCTTCTTCTTCTTCTTCTTCTTCTTGCCCCCCCCCCCCCCCCCCCCCACACTGCAGTGTTATTCCTGAGTTTTAGATACATCATTTATTGCCTGTGGAGAAACATGAAATTGAGCAGGAAACAACAGGAACTCCCACGGGGAGTCGGATTTACACCTCTGTAAGAATTCCACAATGCTTCAAATGATCTGGAAAATGAGGAAATAAATACTTTACTAATTTAGCTCCTGAGGTAACACATGCTCATCTGTACAAATTTCTCAAGTGCTTTCACTGTGCCTCATGAAACAAGATAGTAATGCTACACGCGATCACCACACTCCCTTAAGGTTTGTAGAAAATCCCTGAACTCTTTAGTGGTGATTTTTTTCTCTCTCTCTGTTGTTGATTGTGACGTTTCCTGGATTTAGAGCAAATTTATTCCTGTTTTCTTCGCCACCACCAACACTGCAGCAGCTGTGAAGAGTTACCACTAGGAAACAATAAAATATCCCCAAAACTATGTCAGGAATGTCTTTAATTTTACGTGTCTCAGTCTTTGTTTGGTTCCCTTCAAACCTCACGTCTCATTGTGTCATAGTGTTCCACTGAAATTATATCACGGTCATAACGCTCATAATGCAGAACATATGAAGAGGTTGATTGCTGCTGTTGTATACACACATTTGGGAGGAAAAAAGTAAAGATAATAATGTAATTACATTTCTCATGCAAGTTCAGAGTCCCAGGACAGCCACTAATGGTAGCATGTGTCAGTGAGTTTTATTTACATGGCTGAAGTCATTTATTTCACTTTTTTCTTGTGGGGAATATCTCATCCTGGAGTGAAATTTCATCTGAACGTTGAAAATAAAAGCGAGGAAAGTCTCACATTGTTAAAGAAAGGAAAAGAAGGGAGGAAGAAACAGACATGACCTTCATGTCGTTTTCTGTTTCTCACAAAGTTAAGCATTGCAGATTAATGTGCCTCCGTGTCGACTTTCTCACTTAAATTATACAAGAGTTTTCAACAGAGTCCAAGTTTTTTTGTGCTAGAATGAATAAGCAAGTTAAAGTTAAGTAATAAAGTACATCTCCTATTTTTATTGCTCTATCATTACCGGTACGTTTCCCCATGATGTTTCCAGTGTATTTGGAATAAACAGAACAGGCTTGTTAACTATAACGGGAATTTGTGGGCTACAACTTTAGCCACAGGCCAGCTAACCATGTTTGTGACCAGCAACACCAGGAACTCGGGCTCATTATACTCTTACAGGAAAACCATTTTTACTAAACGCACTTGAGTCAGTATATAAATCCACTATATATATATATATATATCCTGGAATTGAAAGACCTTTATGAAATACACACTTTTGGAGAGATGTACTTTGAGATAAGTGTCATTAAGAGCCGTTTTAAGTGGCAAGTTTTCACAGTTGAAAAAGGTCTAAAGAAACTTCTCAAACATTTCCTGCAGAAAAATCTATACCTCTGCTATTCCTCATATCAATCAAAATAAATTCTGAGAAGGTTTAAGTGTTATACATTTTTTCTTTTAACCAGGTCAGCCAGTATATGTAGAAAAATCTGGGGTGATCAGCGACTTTTGTGCCTCTAGAACTGACTGTTTGCATGTGTTTTTAAGCTACATTTCTGTTAACAAATGAATTATGCCTTAATAATAACAGCAATTTGACATCACATTTGTAGCTGAACCTCCCTCCGTGTGCTGAAGACTGTCCATCATGTTTCTACATCTTTACATGGCTCACCAATGCCTCTGTCAGCCCTTGTGTAGCGTCTGCCTTGCTGAACATCTCTGCTAATAAATTACCTGCAGGCAGTTTAATCCTGTAGCCGATGTTCAGGGGTCACGTAGCACACAGGCACGCTGGTCAACTGGAGTGTCCTAATCCCCAATATCCCCCATATGGAGTCATGAAGAGGGGGCCAAGACCTTAGATAAGACGGGGAGGGAGAGAGCTCTTAGTATGCTGAGAGCACTTTCATGTCTCTCAAACTTCTGCACAGTCTCTTAGTTACTATCTCATGTTTGATCTCTGTCTCTCCCTCATGGTGCATTCAGATTTGACAGAAAGCAAATTTTCACATCACATCATTCACACATATTTTTCTTCAATCTGTATTTATTTGCCACAAACAGCCAATGTACAGAATTTAGAGCAATTAGCTCCATCTAGCTAGAAATGCACACATCAACTGTGTGTGCAGTAATACCACAATGTGAATATACTCTCTGACAAGTAAATGGATCTAAAATAATCTATCATTATAGATAATAATAATAATCGATTAGAGACTATTATCAACAAAGTGCACCAATGTAGTATCCCTACAGCCATGCTCACGGCTCTGCTTTAAGCTAAATGCTAATGCTAACGTAGTAACACGCTCACACTGACAATGTTAACACACTGTGTAACTGGTATAATGTTGACATCTATGTTTACCTTCATAGTTTGGCATGTTATCCTACTAACATTTGCTAATTAGCTCTCAAGGCGAAGGACAGCTGAGGCTGATTACAACAGTTTTAGTTTTTGGTCATAAACGAAAGCACTGGAAGGATTTAAATTGTGACCCGATGATGGTGTTAGATGACAAGCACAAAATAAACCCAAAACCTTACAGAGAGCGGGAGTCTGCATTAGCACAACCACAGACAAGCTAACAAGCTAACAAACAATGTAAACAAATAAAAGATGCTAACGACGCTAATCACTCTGATATGTGAGCTAGTCACCAATTTTGGTGCAAAACCGAGTCCTCATCTGAGTCTGGGTTTAACTGAGACTCACACGTGTGGCTGAATCTCCCCGTTGTTTTGTCTAATGCTAACCACCTTCATACACACCTTTCACCTGCGGAGCTAGTGCAAACAGCTGTGGTGGCTGATCCCGAAGTTCTCAATGAAGACATAAGCGTTTATGTGCTTCCAGCCCCTTTTCAGAGTTTTTTCCTTTCATTTTTATGTGAGAAAACCATGTTAAGCTAAATATTAAAATCATAGCAGAGTGTTTTTGCGTACTTTAAAAAAGAGTTTGTGGGGGAACTTCAAATGAAGCAAAGTGCATAAAGGTAACTTTCAATTTCTCACTTCGCATCTTTCTTTTTAGTAGTTGATTTCTCCCTTATCTGGTCTCCCTTTCCCCCTGCCTTACTCACACACACACACACACACACACACACACACACACACACACACACACACACACACACACACACACACACTCTGCTGCCGCTCTCTTAAGTCTGTGAGCTTAAACTAGTGAGGACAGGGGGTGATAGTGGAAGAATGATGGGGAGAGATGGGTCTGTTTGAAGCATTGCAGCGGAAATCCAGAGTCCTCACTGTGTGTGTGCAGCATATGGGGAACACATGGCGGGATACTCTCTCTATATATCTCTCTCCCCCCTCTCTCTCTCTCCAATCGCTCCTATATGCGGGGGTTTGGGTTGAAGGGCTGTACTCTGATGATGGTCCAAAACAATCTTCCTCTTCTCTCTGGACATTATGAGGATTAGTTGTTTCCTTCTGCAGCGTTGGCCCATCAAAGACATCCCAAAATGGTCATGTCTATTTTTAGGCCGCGATTCCCCCTTTTGTCTTCAGGCAGAGAGGATGTACGGTAGTTACCTGCTCGTCCAAAATCCTGATAGCCAAGGTGAGGCAGAAAAACTGAAAGGAAAAACAGATGGATGAAATAGCTGCCTGTGGAAAAACTGCCACGGGGACTCAGAGGGTTTCAGTTGCAAAATCTGTCATTTTGAAAATTGTGACAGTAACTGATCTCTGGCTGATGATTTTGAAACTCGGATTTCTTTTCTGGCCCCCGAGGCAATGTGCTCATGCGGCACTTTGAAACCAGAGATTGATGCTGTAGCTCAACAACCACTGATCAGACTTCCATGAAATTTGCTGTGGATAGTCATGTTTGCCAGAGGTGCAGTATGTAGTTTTTTTTTTTTTTGGTCACCCTCATCGTGTTTTTGACACCAACATCTGGCCAGAAACAGATCCAGCTTCCCTTTGAGTCGTATAGCAGTCTGTTTTTCAGTCCATATCAGGTGATATAATCTAGAGACGTGCTGCTGCTTTCTCTGTCAAACCCCTAATTAGACAGTTTTTCATTCTGCCCTCAGATTCATTATCAGAGATCATACACCATCGCGTTCTGTATAACAAAAATGGTTGGTCCTCTCTGGCTCAGAGGCATTTTTAAAACTTAATCATGTGTCTTTTCATCCATAAATCCCTTATTGGACATTCACGGCCCTGTATAACATCTGTGCTGGTCCAGGCCGCTCTACCGAGGAATGATGAGACGACGATGAACACAGTTCCTGCTCTTCTTTCCACTTTTATGTTGCTGTGCTCATCTAGACACACTGCACGGACTTCCTGTAGCACGTATTTTTCACTGCGGCTGCAATAGTGTACGGTACACGCAAGTTACCCACAAGGCCCCTGCCCTGAGGGGGGAAAGCTGGAACGGTAAGTCCAAAGCATGAACTACATGTTGTGTGACAAACAATAACTTTCCTACCTGCGTATGATGCTGGTCTGCTCATGCACATTCAATGCAGTTTCCAACCCCTTCATATCAGACAGATGGACACTTGTTATCCCCATTCACATGGGAAGGGGCAGATCCTGGGTCAGTCAGAGGAGTGAACATGGTGATGCTTTTCCAGACTGTTTTTCTGTTATCTAAATTTCATGTTATTGATGCGATCACCATTAAATCAGCTGTTTTCCACTGAGAAGCCTCTGTGACACCCTTAAACAAACAGGAATCTTTCCTGCATTGACAGAGATATGGGCAAGAAGAAGGAAACGCGGCGAAGCCTTCAGGTCAACACACTGATGACAAATTATTTCCTGTCATTGACAAAATATAACTGGTAGAGATTATACTGGCACTGGATACACAGCATTTAGGTATCAGTTAATATATTCTTTATGTAGTGTGGTGCTGCATGTAGTTAAGGAGCATCATTTGCTCTTTCTATAGATTTTTTTCAAAAAATAAAAGCACAGCTAATTTGTCATAGTGCCTAAGGGTCAATGTATAAACTCCTGTTTGGTTCTGAGTGGCAGCGTTGAAGTCAACTAGTGAAGTTGACCTTTGACCTTTTGGATATAAAATGTCATCACTTCCTCATTTTATCCTATTTGACGTTTGAGTGAAATTTTGTCATGATTCGCAAATGAATTCTTGAGTTATGGCCAGAAATTCTGAGAAATATGAGTTTCAATTATAGTTATATGAGTCATATGAGGACTATTTTCTTACTGTGTGAGGAAATTGAGTTCCACAGTGTGAAGCTCTGGCCTTCAGTCTGACATTTAACAAGATTGGCGCCAACGCAAATCTCCACTCCTGTGACATGGCTCGCTCTGTCCCACCACTGAATTATCAGCAAAGTTTTGCTGAATTCATAATACCCATCATTTATGCAAAAATATTACATTTGGAAATAGTTTGAGTTATTTGGAGACAATTACAGCTGTCTCGTTTCTGTGAAAGTGGAACTCTGCTCTCGTCCTGCCAAGAAACCCCTCTGACTTGCACATCGCTGCATGGCTGCGTGAAGTCCCAACTGTAAACTACAATTACATCGCATTCCAGGTCAGTTTGTGGTTGTCCAACACATTTATATTGCTTCAATTTACTTCCCCGGGCTTTAGACTACAGGGATAAATTCACCCAAACGGACCTCAGGGCTGCTCGTGGTTTCAGAGCTATTTCATTTATTTATCGTCTCAGCATTGTTTGTGGGTCTGTGGCCTCAGTGTTCCCGGAGTTGTCACTTAAACGGCCAACACAACATTCTGATGAGAAACATGGTCCGGATCACCAACGCACATGAAAGAATGTTTTACTTAGCTTAATTGCAATGTACTTTCTCTGATTATTGCAATTTCACAATGCTGTAACAAGAGACCTGCTTGTCCTCAAGAAAACATGTCATCTGTTACCTGAAGGTCGCGGCGTATGTTAGTCCCACATGCTACATGAAAGGGTGCAGGGCGCAGCGGCAGCCTTAAGATCCGGTTTTCTTGCAGGTTGCTGGTCAGAATCCTGAACATAGTAAGTCGACAGTGGACACCCCAACGTTTGACCCATTCTACGTTTGATTGTTAATCTACTGCTATAACAACCTCCAGTCTGTTGATCTCAGGGTTTCTGCAAGAGTTTGAAACCTGGCTGCAGGGATGTGAGTGAAAAAGCCTGGCTCACAGTTGGTGTTTTAGTTCACCCAGAAGATGGGGTAAAGGTCAGGGCTTCATGTTGACCAGTCAAACTGAGAAGACCACTTTTTATTGGCAAACAAATTCTGTAAGACATTTTTGGCTTTGGGGTGTTTGAATCTAAGTGAAAAGGTGTATTTCATTAGTATACTTCGTATGATATTTTATCAGTTTAATTAGTCTTCATCAGGTATTAATTTCTGCTGTTCTACATACGTAACTTTTGTGCGACATTAAGGTGTGAGGATGTTTAAAACTAATTGTTGTGTGAACTCTTGTTTGGCATTTGAGTGAACAGTTTTTCTCTGGGCAGCCCTCAGATATGACTGTGGTTACGCACACGTCATGAAACAACTTGGAAGCTTTCACATGTTAATTAGCTTGAATGTATAACGATAATCATACCGTTTGTGGATTTGCTGCCATATTTACTGCCGGGGTAGACATACTTCTAAGATTCATGACGCCAATGTGGAAATATCTGAGCCAATAAAAAATAAAAATAAATAAAAAAATGAATCCAATAAGTTGTATTTGGAATTATAAGAGGCTGACATGAGCATTTTCAGCTCGCATGTTGTATTCTATGACAAAAGGCCCTTGACTGGAAACCAAGATGTTGAACTTACATGGCGTGCACCACCAGGATGCTCCACATGTGCTGTTATATAAATGCAAAGCTGACCAGCAGCCCCCTCTGTCTTTATAAATAAAGCTTAAGAAAAGAATCTATTAGTATATTTTAAATTCATATAGATGAGGTTCACAGTAAATTCCCCTGCCTCTTCCTCCAGATGCTTATGAAAGGTTCTCAATCCCATACGACCTGACCCGCTTTAACTCAATAATGGCAGATTAAATCATATTTCAGAAAGTCCCTGTCAGAAGTATTTTTTTCTGGTAATGTCTATTTTCACCGAGCATGTTTCAACTGCAGTATAAATCTGAATAGGAAGACCCAGCGATAGTGATAGAATTCATATATGTGAGCGTGTCAATACCCTCTTGTATTGGAGTATTTGATTCCCCCCGGCTGTTCATAAAACATCTTCATCCTCTAATGGTTTGGCCCACTTCAGTCTGCCTAACTGGCCTTAAAATCTGCTATTTTATCCACTTCTTCTGGAGACGGGTTTACCTCCAACGCCAGGCTTTACTGAGTTCAGCTGCTCGGCTTGGATCCCTCTGATTATAACACAGAGCATCAGGATTTAGGAATGCCAAAAGATCAGGGGGCAGGGGGATCACTGACCTCGCAACCTTCCTATCTTTAGCCATAGTCCTGATTTACTGGAGCAGCATAAACCCCCCCCCCCATCACTTCGCAGCTTTGCAGGAGGCCTATATGGAGTTTTCTGGAATGTCCTGTTATCAGTTGCTGGATGATGAATCTGGCTTTCACTATTATTTTGATTAAGCTTGAACTCACATTCACTTTGGGCCAAAAGTTATCTCTTTTTTTTCCATTAGATATTTGCTGGTCACACGAATATTGTGATGTTTTGATTTGCTTTCAGGTTTCTCTAATGTCAGTCTTTTTGTGTCCATTCTCAGGAGTTTAATCCTTGATTGAATAAAATTCAAATATTTTGACTTCATAGGCTAAAATGACGAAAAGTCTACAGCCATTTGCATGAGGCTGTAGTTAGAGCTAATTGCTAACATATGCATGCTAACATGCTCAAAATGATAATGCTAACATGCAGTTGTTTAGCAGGTTTGTTTACCATGTATACCAGCTTAATTTAAAGTGCTAGCATGCTAACATCTGCAAATTAGCATTAAACATCGACATCAAATGGCAAAAATGTTCTTTTTTGTTGCAGGATTTACAGCAGTACATCACCTCTGCTACAGTTAGCTTCTTCCCACCTATCTATTGTGAAAATGTGTGGTGACTTCATAGTGCCATGCTCACAGGCACTTCGGCCACAGCTGCCAGGCGACTGGAAACTGTCTTTAATTTCCCAACCCTCATTTTCCCATGCTCTGCACAGAGTTCCTGAAGTATCATGTTAGTCGAGGGACGAGCTGCGTCTGTGAAATTGCTACGGTGTCTCTCTACATCCCCCCCCCAACAATCACTGACAATAGAACAATATCCAATTATCTGCAGAACAACGCCGCCTCACTGCCAGCTGTACATTAGGTCTCAGTTTCTGGGAATGAGTCCTAATATCTCGCTGGCACCGAGGGGCCTCCTCCACAGCTGCTCAGCTCAGCTTCCAATAGATGAAAACAGGAAGAGTGAGAGATGCACTGAAAAGGTCTGTCTACCCTCCATCTATCTATCAATCCTTCCATCCATCCATCTTATAACTTAACCTCTCACAGATAAAAGAATATAGTGATATAATGTCTAATATAAGTTCTTTATGTTTCATTTACATTACTTTATACACAAATATACATATATTTTGAATTGGAATAACGAGACAGTTACAGGTGTAACATAACACTGATGCTGACTCCTGTCCTGGTAATCCATGTCACAGAACCAGGAAGTGGGACACTGAAATTACAATCGTGAACAAATCCGTCATTACAAAACCTATTTACTTTGAAATTAAAGTTTTGTCACATGAATGAAATTTGTTGTTTAAGAGCTTTGTTTGTTTTGTTAGAAATAGAAACTACACACTGGAGTGCTGCAGCAAGCTGTGATGTCTCTGTAATGTTAATGTGTTTGTGCATGAATTAAAACCAAAGAAGAAGTAGCAGAAGCGCAGGATCACATGATATTTAGCCGTTACTGGTGGAAAACCTAAAGGATTGACACACTTCCACAGCACCTGTGTGTCTTCAGAGTTACAGTCAGTGGTGTATGGTGGACCAATCAGGAGACCTAATTCACAGCAGGTGTGTGCGATCATCTCAGCAGGTGAGCTGCTCAGAGACAGAGACAAACCTCAGCACTGTTCACTCACACCATTCATTCTTGTGTCGTTTTCTGTGTTTCACTTCATACAAACCTCAAATAATGAACAAATTACAGCACTTTCACATTGTCAGTCTACAGTCTATAGTCTTATACTGTAGCCCTGATTAACAGCAGGTGTGTGTAATTATAGATAAGCTGCTGGCCAAATATTTCAAATCAATACAAAGATGTGATCCTGAATTTCAGACGTTGTCGTCAAATAACAGTAAATACTGTCAATGAATTTGCAGTGTGGGTCAGTGGTTCACAATCTGAGGGTCATCAGACAATTAGTGGAAGTGGGAAATAAGGAAGTTTTAATTCTGCTGCACAAGATCCTCGTTATTTTCCAGGCTTTTCTCTAATCTTTGCTTTTTTTTTTTTCTCCTTGTGAAATATTGTATAATTTTACCTCCTCGAGTCTTAGTGTTTTTCAACACTGTGAGGATAGGAAGTAAAAAAGGCTGGAAGTCAGTTACACAGAACAGGAAATAAGACGAGTTCAGTTCCACATAACAAACTCCAAGTTCAATATTCAAAGTATAAATATTCAAAGTATAAATCCAACGTGTTTCAACTAAACCAAACTTTTTAGAGGAGACCCAATTAACTGAAGGTCTTTCCAATTATCGCAGCTGCTCTGCTGGACACTTAAAGTTTCAGTCCTTAAGACTTCAGTCCTGGTTGATTTGGTGACATCTGTGGTTACCATGGCAACAGAGAGTGCGGTTTAACACTGCAGACTCCAGGATTCTCTGGAGACAGCAAACACTTCTTAAACAGCTGCTTTGTCAGAAATACAACAAGAAGAGCAAGTGGTGAATCTGTTTTAAGTCGATCAATAAGTTGTCAAGTCAATCAATTATTGGTCAGTATCCACCATGACATCAGCATCTGCGATCTGCTTTCACTTGCAACTCTTCATCTATTTGTTGATGCATTTTTGATGAACAGTGGTGATCAGCACTGTGACAGAGACAATAGAACTTTATTGATACAGCACATTTCAAACACAGAGACAATTCAAATGGCTTTACAAAGTCAAGTCACTTTTATTTGTTCAGTTCAGGGCACTTTACATAAAGATCAGGTCCCAACTCTTCACAGTAAAAGCCGTCCTGTGTTTCACCAGTTGAAGCTGTATAGGAAATGTTGGGTTTGCATCAGCAGTGAGTCAGTACAGCTCTGACAGGGTGTGAAGAGAGTGAACAGAGAGGATACTATCACTCACGCATCGTTTCCTGTGAATCCTTGTTTGAATCCATGACGGCGGACTCCGCTACAAACGATAAAAACTACTATAAATACAGAATGTAAATACACTGAATGGCTTTTGTCTAAAAAATGAAGAGCTTCAAAACGGATTCTGATTACTTTAATGATTACACACTGCTGTAATTGTCTATAATATCCAGAAAGTTAAATGCAGAACAACAGAATGGGCCAGAATAGTAATCGAACCATGTTGTCAAATAACCATAAATGCTGTTGACCATCACATCTGAATCTACTTGACTCCAGCTCCTTGTTCAGGCCTGAAAGTTCAATATTCAGAGTAAGAATCCAGAATGCTTCTCTGCATCAGGCCGAGCACTTGAGGAGCTTAAGTGAGCTGCAGTTTCCTTGTACTTGTGTAATTTCCTTGACAAGTGCTCTTAGGTAAATTTGAGCTAGAGCAGGGAGCAGAAGCTGCCTGAGTGAAATGTCTCGCTGCTCATTTCCAGCTGTGGAGAGGGAGGGAGGGAGGGAGAAAGAGAGAGAATGAGGGGGATGGATGAGAGGAGAGAAGAGATGAGAGGCGAGATTGGAGTTTGGGGTTTTCTACTGTACATCACAGGGTCGGGGGGGGGGGATGCCTGAGAGGATATTTCATCTCAGGGTAATGTTAGATGTCTATCTGCTGCTGCCATCATACATAATGTAACAACCTTTTTTTTTTTTGCATATTCTGCAGATACTGAATCAGAAAAAAAAAAAAAAAACACTGTTGCTGCGGTGAAGTGTGTGTAAGCAAGACCACACCAGCGAAATAAACCCCACACGGCTGAAATGTGAAATATATTCTCACTTGTTGTATGAAGAACCGCAGCTCACCCTAACTAGCTGGATTCTAGGATAACATATGCATTTTTAATGGGTACACATTAGGTATGCCATGTTCATTCAGGGAGTTTATTTTTGGATGAACTTATTGCTGTTCGCACGGTGGCTACGATATTTTGTGGGAAGATATTTCGTCATGCAGTTTTTGTCGCCCGTGGTGCAGAGTGCGTGGACCGAGGGAACACAAGTGCACAGAGATTTTTTTATTTTTTTCCCCTCTCTGGCATCTTCATATGAAACTAATTCCAAGAAGGATTGTCTTTGTGCTTTTTCTCGCCTCTCTTTCTGTCTCTCATGCCATTTTTTTTTTTTCTATCTTTGCTGCTCACAGTCTCTCTCCTGAAGTGGAAAATCTGAAGTAATTGGTTTCTGAATTAAAGAAAGCAAGCAGGGATGAAAACAGGTTCTAATTCATTTTTACTCTCTCTCTCTCTCTCTCTCTCGCTCTCTCTCTCTGGGGAGGACGGGGTGGTGGGAGAGACGCTGGGGAATTTCTGGAAAACGAGCATTCTCCCCCAATTTCCCCGCCGACAATCAGCGGCATCACTTTAGGATCTAGGTGTTTCTATTAATAGAGCTGCGGGTCAGCTTTGGCTTATTTTCATTAACCTTGCGCCTCCGCAGCGGTGGCAACAAACTCTGTCGCTTAATGCACTTTGGAGAAGGGGCTTTCAGACGAGGCGCTAGATGGGTTTGCTGAAAAAAAAAGGGTTTAAAACAATATAAAATTGGTTAGCTGTCAGGGGAGCAGGGCGGTGGAGAGTTGTAATTGGGAGGAGAGAGAGAGAGAGAGAGAGAGTCTCCACTCAAGCTATAAGAATTAAAGAGATTTTCAAGTCGGTGTCAGAGTCTGACACAAAGGCACGATGTGGTGTATTACCTGAAAATGAGGCATTACATCCATTCAGCATGATATGCCTAAGGGGATCAGGTAGCCACTGTCCTCGGCGTACTTAGGAGTTAATCTACAGCTAGAAGTGTCTGCAGTCTGAGTCTGTGAGGATTATGACTCAGTGAAGAGACAGAACTTGAACGTTATAGAGAAGACTTTAAATAAGAGCTTCCTTCACAGCAGGTTTACGTGGAAGAAAAGGTTATATTATATCTAATGAATCAAATGATGGATTTATAGCAATGACAAAAAGAATGAACACACTGTTAATCACCCAAAAGGTTTGACGTTTAACCCTAACCCATCCAGCATGATCCCGTTATCGTGACCCACTACCACCACTCTTAAAGTGTGACGTTCTTTTCTTTCTTTTTGATCTTGGGCGACTGTGTCTCAGCTGGTACAGTAGGTGACGGCGGTTCGAGCCCCATCTCTTCCTGTCCGCACGCCGAAGTGTCCACGGGCGAGACGCTGAACCCAAACGTTTGGAGAAAAGCTTCTGCTGAATGAGTCAAAACGCTGGTGATGGTCGTTATTTGTGTGACTGCGGGAGACTGCCTGTCACAAAAATCTTAATATAATTGTCTTTAAGTTGTTTAATTATGTTTGCGATGCCGTCTCTTAATAACAGCCTCTATAACTCCACCGGGTCAAACACGACGAACAACCTGCTCCATGTTTCCGTTTTGTTTTGTTAACAAGACAAACTGCTTTGTGACGTGTTCTTTGACACTGTACGACACCTGACTGGCTGCAGTTTGATTTCAGCTCTGCAGCATTTCAGAAACGTCAATTCTTCTCCGTTAAACTGAAAATGCAGATGAGGATTCAGTGTTCCTCGGCTGCATGTAGCTTCAGCTTTTCCTCAGCAGTGGTTTTCCTCTTCTCAAGAAAACAAACACTTTGCATTACAACTCTTTCCTGTGACCTGACTCTTGCATTCCTTTTTAAAAGGACAATATATGTCCACACAGGAGCCGGTGAGTGGGTTTTTAATATATATTTCCTGTGTGAACAGCTCTGTGTGTGGACTGGAATATTCTGTTGGTTGGTTTATTTATGGCGGCGGATTTACCCAGAGGAAAAGAACATCAGAAAAGAGATCTCAAAAGTGTTTCATTTATTTCTCCTAGACAACTACGACATCTGAGAGAAACCAAAATGAGACTATATCTTATTTCTCAAATTCCTCTCCTTTTTAAGTTTCAAATGAGATCTCCTCAAGCTCTGAAATAATTCTCAGATTTTCTCAACTTTTGCGCCTCTTTTTGATCTCAAGCAGAGAAATCTCTCCATGAACTCGATCTATTCTCATCTTTAGTTTCACAGATTCACACAGGTCACACTGAGCTCAGACAGATCTCCGCAAACACTCGCTGAATACTCCTTCAGACTTCAGATGTTTTTTTGCCACTCAGGAGGGTAAAAAAAAAAAAACACCCCGAAAAACTGACATGATCACTCTGTTAATGTGAGTGTAAAATGTGAACCAGAAGGGAGGTTGGGTTGGTTCGGTGTTTGATCCTCAGGGAGGTTCAGATCAATCAGAGCTATCAGTGACATCACGGCTCAGAGCTGATGGTGATGGATGTGGTGTGGGGAGTTCACACACTGTTGACTGGTAGCTTTCTGAGTATGTGGTGGGAGTGGGGTCGCTTAGAGACATGTTTACTCCCCCCCCCGGTGTGTGTGTGTGTGTGTGTGTGTGTGTCTGGTATCATCATCCCTGCTCTTTACTCTCAGCAGATAACCTCTGATTTGTATGCGGGGGGTTAATCCAGGGATGACGAGGGGACGTTCCTCAAAGTGCTGCATCTGCAACCTCTCAGTGTGCGGGGATTTGGCTGTCCAACAGTTACAAACACAATGAGACAACTGTCCCTTTCACAGCTGACCCCCCCCCCCCAAAAAAAGCCTCGGACCCCCCCCTCCCCAGAATCACAGCACACTGATCAGCAAACCCTATTCACTCAACTGCTGGATCACAACATAAAGGGGATCAATTCTTTTGAACAACTCAATCCCTTTCATGGGATTTGACAGAAATCTGCTCGAGAGGTTTCACTGCATCTTCGTTTCGCTGATATCTGATGTGACTTTTAAATGTTTTAGATGTAACTGTGATTTTCAAATAATAACCAAATTACTACAATTAAAAACACAATTTTAATAAAAAACTAAATGAAGACATCAGGGAAACTTAAGATCCAGACGTCTGATCACTAAAATCCTTCATCCAGTTAAAGTAATTAGTTAAACGACCAAGCTGTAGCCTATTTTAAAAATGTGGCTTAAAACTGACAAAGCAATTTTGAGCCTCTGGCAGACAACCACAATGCTAACACATGCACATAAGGGATATGACATCACTGACAGGCGACTAAATGAAACAGAGCGTTATCATGATTTAAAGTCACAGATTTATCTTGGTTTGAAATTTGCTGGAAACATTTTGGGGAAAATGTAAGAACACAAATCCAAAAGAACATATAACATACAGCAGGTCAAGCTCTCTTTCGCTCCACAAAGTATAAGTTTCTTATCTGGTCATATTTAGCAAAATGTGCATTTCAACAGCTTAAAGCAGTGATTTAGAATAAAATATCCTGACGGTTAAAGCACAACCAAACCAAAGACATGTCTCTGTGTGAGCTGTATTTAACCTTGGTGGAAGATGAGAGATGGAGTCTGACATTGAAAACAGGAGGGAAACTCTGACGGTAAAATATAGAGAGAGGGTCTTTGGTCATTATATAGAGACTCTGCTCCATAAAATGTATATAGACAAATGAATGGAACAATTGTGTAAGCACCTCAATGTAAACATTATAATTGAAATACTTTTACATAGAACATGTTTAATACGCTACTCAGTTCATGCGAACTGGGTTTGTCAAGGTTTGTGTAAAGGCTTTTTCCATTTATTTCAACCGTGTGTGTGTGTGCGTGTGCGTGTGCGTGAGCGTGCGTGTGTGTGCGCGTGTGTGTGTGTGTGTGTGTGTGTGTGTGTGTGTGTGTGTGTGTGTGGTGTGTGTGTGTGTGTGTGCGTGTGTTCTCCCTTAATACACCAGAAACAAATCTAAATTTGACAGTGACTGTCTCTGATCCGCTGAGCCTTAGATACACAATGTTTAAATGAACAGAATTAACTTAAATCTTAATGCTAACACAGGAAGAGGCTGAGGAGATGAGGTAGATAGATTTGCAATAGATTTTTTGTTGCAAAAGTTTTAAGTGAATTTCCAAAAAAGAAATGTGCAATGTCAATCAGTGCATTTGCATTAAAACAGATGTACATGAATATAATGAAGAGGACATGACAAGATGACAGAAGGAAAAGTTACTCTGAAAGACGACAGCGTTTCATGCTTCTGACCTGAGATGGTGAAAGTTTCTGAGTACATGTGTCACTTCCTGTGTTTTACCTGGTGATGCTCATCAGAAGCTGCGGTCATAGTCAGGGGGAGTGTGTGGCTGGAAACTTACAGTTGCAGTGTAAAGCTTTTCTATATGGATGTTTTAAATGTGCCACCGTCTTATCCAAAGTTAGCCAATCAAATAAAATAACACTGTAGTGAAGAAAAACACTGCACAGCCACATTCATTCTGAACTCAATTCACCATAAGAAGCAAATTAAAGTAGCTCAACTGAACGGATCAAATCATGGTCAGTGTGAATATACTTTAATCTACCAAACAGTAACTACAATCAGCTCCCAGGTGGGTTGTACACTCTCTTTGAAAACATAATTCCTTCCTTTTTGTGCTTCTCCTTAAGACAATCATAATGATGGATTGGACTGAATTCCTGCATGTCTCTGAACAGAACAGGTTGGACGCTCTTACATGCAGCTCTGATCTGATAGTCCTTGTTGATGAAGAAGACGAATAATAAGAAGTCATATATTTCATTTTAAGCAGCAGAACTGGCTCCTGGGTTATAAAGAGAAACACTTGTGTGAGTGTTGTGAAAGAGTTGGAAAGGAGCTGACCTTGAAGACCACACACACACACTCACACACACACACACACACACACACACACAAAGACAAGCACACAAAATCACACACAATTAAGATCCCACACAGACTTGCACAAAGTTTGGCCTCATGTCCGAAAATTTACAGTGTGTTCATTTGACTGTATTTATTTCAACACCCACTAAAAGCTCTCTGGGAGAATTTTGTTAAAAGCTCTTTTTTTAAATAAATAAATAAGGAAGTAGGTCAGAAGCACTTTGTTCGTCCTCAGCCTCTTATGTTGTGTGACACCCTGGTTCGCTATCACCACGCGACAGCCTGATTGATGCAACGCGCTCTGCAGATTAGAGCTGGATTGTTTGGATACAGTTTGCCTGATAGAGCACTTACACAAGGCTCCACTTGTGTTTTCCTACGTGTCTGCTGACAAGTCAGGGATTGCAGCCGAGTGGTGAGGGACGCCGTGTTGGGCAAGGCTGACTGGTACAACAACATGGCTCTGTTGTCAAAGACAACAGCAAAGGATTATGTTTTTTTTTTTCTTAAGCACTTTGATTTATTTGGTAGTTGGTTGATACAAAGTATAATCGACAGAGACACGACGGCGGAGTGTCTCCACTACATATATTTTTACACTTTTCTCAGCTATGCACTGTAAATGTCACTTTTTTGTTTTATACATGAAGTCCTCTTTGATTTATTGTAACTCTTTCAACTCTCTGAGGTCGCAGTACTTGTATGTATGTATGTATGTATGCTGCAATTTTGTGTTCTTATGTTGTAATTTTACTTCTGCTACTGTTGCAATTGCTGGAAAATGGAGTTACCAGATGTTGGCTGTGGGTATAGGACACATACTGTATATAAAGATGGATGTAGCCTCCGTGACATTACTCACAGGCTTCTGAAAAGTGTTATTTTTTTTCAGCTCAGAGTGAGCTGCTCCACCCTTGCCATCTTGGCAGTGCCTGACTCCACCTAACTTCCAGGTTAATTGAGAAATGGGTAAAGAGGTGGGGCGTGTGTGCGGCTGAGACTTCGGTGCATGCCAGTGTGTGGGAAGCATAGGCTCGCTCTGCTGTCACTCAAAGAGGCCACGCCCTCAATTATTTATTTCAGCACAAGCCTCACGTGGTCACTCGAGGAACTGCAGTTTTCTGTACTTCCATGCTTCTTCATTGCCTCAGCTCCGGAGGTTGCGGCATTCTTCTCCCTTTCCACTTCCCCTGCCGGGTACCATTTTCAAAATCCCCTTTCCTAAAGGAAACAACCTCTGAGCTAACAACCTTCATGCTGAACATGACAAGTTTTGATAAAGATTTTGATCACTTAAACACACAGTCGACACGTGTATTTGCTGTTTTTTGTGGTGTTTTTCTTTGTGGAGATATATGTGAGTGAAAGTAAAAGAAAGTATCGCCTCAGTTTTTCTAATTTAGACGTCATTGCTTTAGTTATTGTTTTCATGCTGTATATTCTCCAGCAATCTTTCATGTGGAGCTTTAATGTAGTTGCAAATCCTCAGTGCTGATAGTCTTTCTCTTGTAGACATAACTAGTTACATGCTTTTTATCTGGGCAGGAAATGGAGAGGAAATTTTTAATGACATAAAAATACATCATTATTTGGTATCTTTGGCTTTGGTGGTAATTCATGTTAGCAAATCTTCATTAGATTCGACCACTGGTGTAACAGTACGCTTCTCATGTTGAGAGATGAGCCTCTGAGTGAGACATCACTCCAGTGGGATCCTCAGGAGCTCCATGTGACGCCACCCAGGCCTCAGTGTCTGCTGGTTCCCAGAGAGAGACTTAAAGCAGGCGAGAGCTGTAGTCCCTTTGGCTGTCCCTGAGGCTTAGACAAATTCCCCACTGCACTCCGTAGTGAAGAAGTTACAGGAAGTGTTGAAGTTAACTTCGGGGGATTTTGAGAAGATGTAGGTCAAATAGTATTCATATTGTAGCTGTAAAATCATGTTAAGAATTACATAAGTTTTATACAGAATTTTATATAGAGTGCATATCATACACCATCAATTGCACATTTGTTGGTAAGGCCTCTTTAAATGTGAGAATTTGTCAGCTTTTCTTTCACATGATTATAACTACTTTAAGAATTTTAATTTTGACAAATCAATAAATCCATAATTTTGACCTCTGATATCATTTTAGCATGCTAACAACTAATATATGAAACATTACATGAAGACTAAATATGTTGCATGTTAAATGTTAGCAAGTTAACTTGCATGTTATTGTGTTTACTTTATTTATTTAAATATTTTAACATCATGCACATTAGCAAGCTAAAATTAGCATTCATCTTAAAGCATGCACTGTAGCATGCTAAAGTTAGCATGAGGAAGGAGTTGTCTGTAGTGGCAATGGCTGTCTAATTTCTGTGTCAGACATGAAAGATAAGCCTTTTTGATTTAGCTAACGATATTTTTGTGGCTTTAACTTCAGGACAAACTTAACTTTTTTTTCCTGTTGTATAATGCTAGCTAGCTAGCTTGGTTAGTTTTCCAGGAAGGTGTTAGCTTACTTCACTACACATCGTTACTGAGTTGAATATAAGTTTTACTGTAAATGTGTTTCAAAACACAGGAGTAAAACTGCTCTACTAAGGACAGAATACACAGGAGAGATGACAGAAAAAGAGTAAGAGGCTCAAAAATGATCCTACAATGTGATGGAGTCGTGAAGGTGTAATAGCATTAAAGATCCCATAGTAAAAAAGTTGGCTAATGCCTTTAGCTGGGGAAGATTCACTGAAACCAAAAGCAATGCGGTGCCAAATCTGATTCTGTTGACAAGAACCATGTCTATGTTGTGTGTCAGTGTCCTACTGTACTATGTAAATTGTCAGTATGTCGCTTGGCACAGTCACAAATTCCTAAGCAGTCTGTTTCTCTTATTCTACATTCACACTTTATACTCCTCATATTAGAATCACGTTTCTACGGTTTGCTATTTGTACTTTTCTTTATGTTGAAAATACATGGAATGAAAACAATAAAGATTTCACATTCATTTGACATGCATGTCCCATGAACGTGTTTTGATTAAGATATGCAATTTGGTGTTCTGACATAATTGAGGCATCTCCCCAAACACCAGTCATGCCAGATATTTGGCTGTCTTTCCCGTGTTGTGCCTCCATTTTTCTCCCATGCTAGATTTCAGTGTGCCAAGATGATGTGGTGCCAAACTTATTACTTATTGTCAATGCAGTGATTACATTTAAATACAAAATGCATGTAATTTCCCGACCTTGGGAACTGACATTGTCCCATATTTCCCTGCAACCCAGATTGGAGTTAAAGAAATGTTTGTCTATTTTGACAAGAAAACACTAGATCTGTGTCACATCTGACAACAGGAACTACTGTGCCCTTTTTTAAAAATCTCTAACTGCTTCTTATTGGCTGAAGGAAGATTTAAGAGCCACAATCCAATGACTGCTGAAACTGAATACCACCAGAGAGGCTTATGTGAATGCTGATCTGATCTTGAGGTCCATCAGATTATTCATGCAGTGTTTTCGAAGGAGATTCCTCAGGGCAACATATACTGTAGATGGTAAAGCCGGCGTGTTGATCCTTGAGAAACTCCTTATCTGTTCTTTGTTGGCCCCTGCGTTCATTGATCACGCCCATTGTTGTGCTTGTCCCATTGAGACCAGAGTGAATGAGCCTGCTGTGTAACAGCTTTCTGTTCTCCCTCCAAATGAAGACGTTCCCACCGAAAGAGACCTGACACGCAGAGTGAGACGTCAGCCTGCCAGTCGACTTTCTGCAGCATCCAGCTTTATTTTCATTTGCAATGTTATTTCTGTGGCTGTATAATGTTGAATTACATTTTAAGACAATATGTCATTTTCAAACTTAAGGTTTTTTTTTTTTTTTTTATGCACGTATTTTGAAAAACCTTTTATTTTAAGATCTGTTTAACAACACGTCGGCTCCACCTGTTAAATCCTGCATTTTCTACATGAACTACGGCACAGACAGAAATCCTCAGACTATCCTGCTTCATTTTGTGGCTGCTAAAGCCTTGACCTTCAGTCTGAACTGTATTTTATCCACATTCATATATTTCTAACTGTAAAAGCCTTTTCCACCAGTCAAGCTGTGCAGCTGTTTAATGCTGGATTTTCTAAATTAAGACATTCCCTCTAAAAAATGAAAATTAAAAAAAAAAGAAGCCCACCAAATGTGCCACAAAGAACCCGCCAAACATACAGCTCATACTTCTTGGCAGCCTCCTACTACATGGTAACTTAAACACAATATTTACTTTACTCTCATTTGCTTTTAATGACTGTTTTTCCATCCCCCTTTTTCATCCTGCTTTATAATTATTGTCTTTTCATGTAACTATTTTTTTTATACTTGCTAAGAAAGGTTGTGGGCAGAATCTCTTTATTGCAGTTAATGGTAAGATATATACTGTATATAATATATATTTAGGCCATATGTGGAATATTTATAGAAACAGCAAGAATGTAGCCTCATTTAAATAATTAATTGGTGCTTAATTCCAGTGAACTCAGCAATGATCCATATTATATATACAGTGCACAAGTTGCACAGCTGGCTTGTTACAGAGGGATTATGAATTTTTTATTGTAAAATAATCATTTTTTCCAATGTTTATATTTTCTAAAAAGAGAAACTATATTCTTCACAGACAGGCAATTTCATCTGCTTCAAAATGCAGCTTCATAACTGTAACACTTCTGCTGCTTTATGTGCCAGTGGTTTGGGTGTGGTGACTGTAAGTGTTTGTGGCAGCGAGCTGTTCTCTGTATACATTGGCATACGTTTACCAAGAGGAGGTGTGACTCAAGTGCCCTCTACTGGCGGAGGCGGGTGCTCCCTGTGTTCGAGCCGTGCCCCGAGGTGTGTGTGTGTGTGTGTGTGTATGTGTGTATAGTGTGTGTAGTGTAATGGGTTTGTGGGCACTCAGGCAGAGGAAGAAAAGTAAAATGTCAGAGAGAACGATCTTGTGTTATTGATTGTCAGCATCTGTATTCTCACTTTCATTGTCTCTCAGCCTCTCTGTGGTCTTCATTTTCCACACACATGCACACGCACACACACACACACAAACACACACACACACACACACACACCATGGGTCAATCTGTTAGTTATTTGCAGTGTAAGATGCTGAGAGGAGGACAGGGTGTGTCTTTGGTCACATCGTTCTCCAGCCAGCTGGATTCCCTGTATGTTCGTCCACAGATAAACAAATCAATAAAGTTGAGTTTGTAAAGTTTGCTCACTCCATAACAGTGTTACAGCCATGTGTCCGTCCCACACTCAGGACTATAAAGCCAGGATTTTTCTCCTAAAAGTTTTCTACAGTTGGAACTAAGTTCAAATGTAATTTTTTGGTGAACTGTGTTTATTTAAAAGCAGTGGTGGTTTTTCATGAATCAGAGATTCTCAAACTTTTTCACATCGACCCTCGTCTGATAAGATTTTTGCTTTGAGATGTTTTTATTACAGAAAGTGTTTGAAACCTGTGACCAAAAATATTCATACATTCTGTCATTGTGTTAGTTATGGATGCAATTATGGTGAAAATAAATGATTCCCCTTTTTGCTGGGGAGCTCTCTTTGACAGCCACTAGATGTTGTATGACATGAATTCAATTCTGGTCAGGAAATCACTGATTTGAGTTTATGTATGTTCAAGAGTCAAATCTAAAAACTTTTGTAACTGTCTGTAACTTTACATTTTAAAAAGTTCAATGCTCTTCAGGTTTCTAAACTGTGCAAATTCTTAGAATAAAACAAACAAATAAAAGTGAGGACAAGATCTCAGAAACCAGGAGACGATGTCTCACACCCACACATACACCTGTGGGAGGGGGAGATGTGGGACGAGAGCCTGGGCCACTGCCAGCTACTGATAAATGTCATATTGATATAGTGGCCTATATGGCATTGTTAGCAGCGCTGCTGAATGTTTGCAGAAAGTGTAAAGAAGGCCACTTTCTCTCCGCAGTGTGTATGAGAGAGGCGGATCAGCTCACGGCTCCCCTTTGCTTATCTTTCCCATGATAGCGCGTCTCACGCTGCGTGGGCTGGACTCGGCCCTCCTCCTGGCCGAGCCTGGCTATTCTCCCGCCTCAATAGCTCTGTTTGACTCCCCCAGCGGAGTCCCGAGTCGTCTGAGGGCCCTCTCTCAGGGACCCCTCAATCCGAGCCTATCACCCCCTCACCCATCAGGCCGGTGAAAAAACCCCAGCACCACAGGCCCGAGCGCTGGAACTGAGGGGTCGCTCCACGTCCCGCGCTAAAGACCCCCAAGACAAAGGCAAAAGGGAAAAAGAAAAGCACGCTACCAGGCTGACCCAGCGCTAGCCTGGTTGTCTGACAGCACAATTTATGGCAGAGCTTGAGATACTGCTGGAGCCAAGCTAACAGTTTACACACAGAGTGGTTTCCAAGGACAGGCCATCAGACAGGGAGGCAGGGAAAGCTCTGGGAAGGGAGGGTGAGGATGAAAGGAAGGGAGGTGGAGAGATATTGAGACAGAAGGCAAGAGAGAAAGAGAGAGAGAGAGAGAGAAAGAGAGAGAGAGGACACATACAGAAGAAGCAGGAGATGGAAAGTGACTGGGGGGAAAGGAAATGAAAGAAGCAGAGGGAAAGTGAGGACAAAGAGAAGGAGAGAGACGGTAAAGTAAGAGTGAGTTAGAGACTTGCAGATTGAGAGTGATGACACAAAGGCAGGGAACAAAAGAGAGATACACCGAATCGGCTGCACGTCAAAAAAAACACATCTCAATCTAATGAGTCATTTGTGTTTTATTATCGAGCCCTGAAAGTCTGAGTGAAGTAACAAGCTCACTTCAGAAGATTGTAGAAAGATTTTAAAGCTGGACGGGAACGTCTGTATCTGCCAAATTAATAAATATAAATGTATGTGTCTCTCTCCTCCTGATATTATGTACATTTTCATTGTGAAGATACAATTATCAGAAAAGGTTTGGAAGGTCTGCTGAGATAAAACAGGAGCGGATGTGATAAAGACAGATGGAAACACATTTATGGGAAACACTGTAACAATGCAGTAGCTGCTTTTGCTTCCTGTGCTCAAGACAAACCATTAATGTCATCTAAATAATAACATAATATGAATGCTGTCGCGATGGGTGTACCTGCATGATTCAACTCCCGATGGGGGGCCCCGTGTTGCACGTCACCCCCCCCCCCCCCCCCCCCCCCCCATCTTAGGTGTTAACCAGCGATGAAATGTCACACATCAGAGTTACAGTTTCTGTCTTCAACGTATTTGTATTAAAGTAGCAGATCAGATCGGAAATCGGCTTAAAACAACTGTTTCAGCCCGAAGGTGTTTAACAGATCTTTCAGAATGGGTCACAAATATTTAATCAATCAATCTCTAAAATAAAAAAAGGCTTAATAACAGCTGGGCACAAACTTCATCCAATCCGGAGTAAATGCTGCATTTGTTGGGGAATATTTTCAGCCATGGTGCCCATAATAATAACGATGAAAATGGGATCATATCATATTCATATTTGCATGTGATTTGTTGACAGAATGAAATGCTGTATATATAGTATATTACAGCGAAACCAGCCTTATCTTTTTAAAACTTGTGCAACAGATTAACGGAAACAAAACTAATGGCAGACAATAGATGTGTGTGCTGTGGAAGAGACGAACACAGAAGGAGGTTTAATGAGAGAGACCATGAAGGCACAAAAGGAGAGAGGATGACAGGTATGATGGAGAGTGGCAGACTGGGAGGGAGAGGAAGACAGATGGAAACACAGAGAGAGAGAGAGAGAGAGAGAGAGATGAGTCTGTTTGAATGGGGAGATTGGATGCACGCAGAGAGCGAGATATCAATTGAATTACAGTATGCTTGGCTTGCTTGCGGTTGCCATGGACACCTCGCAGCGGAGAGACAGGTGTCCCAGGGAGTCTCTCGACGTCTTCTGAGAGAATTGTCAAATGACGTCGTAACTGGCTGTAACCGTGGTGACAGCTCTGACATCAGACACATCTAACAAGTGGAGCTGTTGTTGTCTTGCAGGTAGACGGTGGGCCAAGTCGACTGCTGCGCGCTCACACACACACACACACACACACACACACCACACACACACACACACACACACACACACACATACACACACACACACACATACACACACTCCTTTCAGCAACACCTCAGCGAGAAATTCTCACTTTCCATTCACCCTCCTTCCTGCCAGAAGCTCATTCCAGGAGCAGGGGGCGATGAATTTTCTCTATGTGAGATATTTATGCCGTGCTTTTGGCAATTTCCAATTCACCCACTGCATAGGATTTCCTATAGTCAACAGTAGCTACAATGCAAACTAGACTTCAGGGAGGAGAGAACGTATTAATCTTAGAGTTTCAAAGGCAAAAAAAAATGTGCAAAATTCTTTCGGGGATGTAAAGACTGGGAAAACATCTCTCTCAGCACGGATAAATATTTGGATTAATCCTGGTTTTCTCATGCTAAGTGGGGGCCTTAGCGATACCTTCAGCACAGCGCCGGCTCCTGGATGAGTTAAGTAAGCTCCAACGGCTTAAAGAGATCAATTGGAATCCCCCCCTCCCTCCTCCTCCATTTTCTCCCTCTGCCCATTCAAAGAGTGGCCAGCAGCATGAGATGGAGGCACACTCATGTGTGAAATAGACTCTTCATGAGGACGCTGGTCTTTGGCCGTCTCGTTTTGGGACCTTCGTCTTAATCCCCCTCCAGATTCTCGGAGGAGGGAAGGCGAGGACAAGGCCTTTTCTTTAGGAACAGAGGGCGAGGGGCGGGGCAGGGGGAGAGGCCGACGAGCCCATTGACAACAGTTGCGTATCTGCGGAGATTTAAGTGATGATTTCATAAGCGATGGTCGACTGAGCAGCAATGGCCACCCGACTTTTAGAGGGGAGAAAAAAAAGAAAAAGACGCCCTCAGCTCTGCAGTTTCTTCCTCTGTGCTGATGTGTTGTGTTTGTGAAACTAACTGGTGAATATTTCCTTTAATGCCAACAATGGGTTTGACCTCAGCTGATTGATCCACATACACACTGATGCACACATGCACACGTAGCCACAAAACAGAAACAATCTCCAACCAAAACATGAAACACACAACAATCATAACATGAAGAAATGTGAAATATGAACACGTTAAGAAAACAAACACATAGAATAAGCTGTCTGTCGGACATCCAACATTCAGTCCAAAGCACATTCTAACACCTGCTTGTCATGTTAAAGATATTCATGATCCCCAGAAGATGATTCATAAAGATTTTAGTGACCCCTTCATATTTTATTTTTCTCTTCAAGTCAAAATCTCATCTTAACCAAAATTGGGCTCCACAGCAAGATACTCCACCTCCATGACCTGATGGCCCCCCCCGCCCCCCCCTCCTCTGCCTTTCCTGTCTCTGTACTGTTGCTGTCAAATGAAGCAGGAATAACAAGAAATAACTTCAGAGAGGTACAGCGTTCGGTTTGATGAGTGAAATGCGTCAAAGTTTTGCCCCAGAATGAGTCGCAAGTGCATTAACAAGACGGCGATCCCTCACCGACTTCCCACCACCAGTTGAGTTTTTAATTGAAGGGGACGACCGAACCAGAGGTGTTGTCAGAGAATAAACCGTTGTGATTCCATTGTCTTCCCAACCCTAAGATAAGCTGTCATATATTTATTATTAATCAAACCCTCTTCACACACTTGTACATCCGGGGGTTGTGATAAATGTTACAACTTCTTGTCAGACTTTGGACTTTTAGTCTTATTTACTGAAGCTCACACAGAAAACACACATGAACACATGACAGAGTTGTTAGTTAGAACACAGTCAGGAGACGTGAACAGTCCAATACATACAAACTTATGGGAGTTTGCATTCATTCTTTTATCTGATAATGAAGAGTTTCCTCTGCAAATGAAACCAGACAACGGATAAATGTGTGGTTGCAGTAACAGATGCCTCCACCACCGCTGTGCCCTCTTCAGCCTCCAGTATAATGAAGCTCTCTCTGCCTCTCTCTGACTGGCCCATAGATTCAGCTCCCACTAAGTAATTATCCATGCTCTGCAAAATCCTCAGAGCTAATGTGTAAGGATTCATTATAGTGTAAAATAGATAAAAATTCAATTATTTTCTCCTGGGTACATGCATTAGTCCAGATTGTCCTTCTTCTGTTGAGGCTATTCTCATTGGCTGTGGTATCAACACCACATCACAACCTGATGGCTAATGTAGCGCTTCTGGTTAAATAGATATAAATTAAATGGGAAAAAAAAAAAAAAAAACAGTCATTTCATTTCCGTCAAACATTTTCTAAAAGAGGGAAAAGTTCCACTGATCTGTGTAAACGTCTTTGACAGTCTGTTCTCTGTTCGCAAAGTCATAACGTCCTGATGGATGTTCTGTGTGTGGCTGGAGAGATAATAATTACAAGTGAAAAACCACATTGAGGGTGATGTCCACGCCGGACTGTTCTGCATCAGTGCTGACACCAGTCACACAAAGACCGGCCCTTTTTTCTTTTTTAGCTTGTGAACATATGAATCAGTTCAGTTTGTGTCATTTGTGATTGTGCTCATTTTAATGTTTTTTTAAAATGTATTATTGTTACCAAGGAGAAGTTCGAAGTAATTTACTCCAATCACTGCATTTTAATTTACTGTTGCATTTCTGAATGATCAAATTATCATCTGCTTAAAATTAACCAGCATGTTTTTAACTTTAGTGTTTGAACTGAGCTGAAGGAAAACTTATTTCAGATTTCAGTTTGTCATAATGTCTGTATTGTTGGGTCAGATTACAATCTACTTTACATTTGTGTCTTAAATGCCTCTCAAAAAAGTTTTTAAAATCTCCTTCACTAAAAACAAAAACAGCCTCTACACGCTGAAAATAACTAGTTTCGATGAAGATTTGGATCTGATTTCACTCCAGCTGCAGAACCAAAACAACTCGTGAACGCACCGCAGTCGGAAAAGCCCAGACTCCAATTCACAGATTCTGATGCACCGTGTTACAACCTTTCTGAGGGGTTTTCTTTTTCTTTTGTTGGGTATTACCCATTTTAATGACTCATGTCCTCATGTGCAAATCCTACTATTTTGCACCAGTGCTGCATCCCGGGCTCAGCGCTGTGTTTGTTTGTGTTTCATGATGATGGTGCAGGCGCACCTTTCACCAGCAGTGACACAGCGCTGTGGAGAACATGGTCTGACTATGAGACACTTTTGCTGAAGAGCAGCCGTTGTGGTCACAACTGGTCTTTACAGGATACTGGGACTGAGACTCTGAGTTACTTCTAAAGACGTTGTTACTAGGCGACCTGCAGAAAACAACACACTTATCGTCTAGTGTTTACTTCTTCAAAATCATTAATAAAAATAATTTATCATTTATTCTGTCGCAGTATACAGTCTATTGGTCTTTTAAAAGAATGTCAGTATGAAAATGTGTGCTATGATTTCACAGCTGTTCAGTTGTAGAGTTAGAGACAGATGGACGGGACTACAGCTGACAAACGTTTGTTTCTTATGCACAACACCAGAAAAATAAATACAGATTAAAATCTCAGACAGGGCGTTCATGAGGCAGCAGCACAAACATCCAGTTTTACATGCATGTCTTCCTGTCTCCCTCTTTTCCTTACCTTCTCTCTCTCCATCATCTAAAAGATCCATTTCTCGCTAATGACACCATCGCCGCCCCATTTTCTCCCTTTCATGCCATTTACTCGTGTCACGAAATGTCAGATCCTACAACGAGTATCTCACACTTCTACATCTGCAGCGCATTAATATTGAGCGCTCTGCTAAATATTATATTCTTTCAGTCCCCCCTGAACTTAAAATATCAGGTACAAGGAATCAGTTTGGGATGAAAGAAATCTCAAGTTGAAACCTGAACTTTGGAAAATGTTATTTATCTATCCCATCAGTGTCTTCCCAGTGTTGGGATTCGAACCAGCAACCATCTGGTAACCAATACCTTTTCAAAAGTCTTTTAAAATACATCTGTTTCTTTAAAGTGGATTAAAATGGACTGATACAACATGTGCAAACAGGTTTCAGGTAAATCCTGATCTGCAGGCCACAGGGCGCGAGTCTCTGATCCTGTTTGTGTCCTCACACCTCCAGCAGGATTTCCCTGTGCATCAACACCGACGTTCTGTTTCCTCGTTTATCGCTTAATTAACTTCCAGCATTTGAGCCATGAGTCTTGACGATCAATATAAATCACTGCTACAGACGGGGACCCGCTAATGAGATCAGATTAAAGAACGGAATTACACCCGCTGCTGCCACGAATGATTAGAAATCACTAAGTACCCCTCTATGCTATTAAAAGGCCATTTAAACAGCGTCCATATACCCTATTTCTGTCTGTGACAATGCTGTAATTACAATCCGTCGGACACAGATGAATCGCTCCCTCGCTCTCTCTCTCTCTCCTCTTGTCTCACGCCCACTGTGCCCACATGCAAACCGCTGCAGTTCACCCCGCACCCTGACACAGCGTGCGATGTTACACTGATTTTGTTTTCACGAGCTTCGCGTGTACGACAGCAGCAGCTGGGGTTCAGACTCTGTGCACTGCCAATTATCTTAGTAGCTCCTGAAACCTGCGGTGTGTTGCTGATGTGGTTTGAGTTTGTTTTACAGTAGCACAGCGACAGTCGCTGCATTTACACAATAATTAGCGAGACTCACAGTGTGTATCAGGTGTCTGTCTCACACGCGTCTGACTGAACCTGCACCTGCAAAGTCCATGTTCCTGCTTTTCACACAGGTAACTGCAGCAACTGTGTTTTGGTCTCTGAGCGTTTCCAAGGTGCAGGTGAAATACAACGTAGTACTGTGCCTGAACATTCACGCTACGCCTTCTGTGTAAGCTCACAGAGTTCAGCAGGTTATAGACTCCTGAAGACGTCTCTTCAGTTCTGTTTGACTGGTGGGCAGTTTATTCACACACTGAGAGGGTCACATGACTGTCATGTGACTGTCACGACTGAGTCACATGAGTCAAGGGGTCGTAATTTGCTGTCCGACTTTACAGCAGAAATAAACGTGTTTACAGCCTGGTACTAAAAACAAGTTTTTGGTCTCTGCAGCTAATTTCCTCCTTCATGACAACTGCACGGGGCTTGGCAAAAACAGGCGGAGTCAGGCACTGCCAAAATGGCGACGGCGGAGCAGCGCACTCTGAGCTTCAAAGCGGCTCTTCTGAAACCTGTGTTTGACGTCCATCTTCATTTACAGTCTGTGGTACGATGCTGTCCTCACAGTAGAGTCCTTTGTCCTCAGGCTGCAGGCGGACGGCTGAGTCACGACCTGAAGCGATCAACCAGCACCTGCTCGCTAACACTGTCATGGTACAAGTAAGAATTGAGGTTATTTGCGCTCAAAGCAGAAATTCATATCGAGTCCAACCAACCTGCTGTTTGTGTGTAGCAGTCGACGCTAACCTGGTGATATCACTGCAGTGAGGTGTGAAGTGAAGTGTGATCGTACTCAGAGCTTATGTTTGGTTTTAATGTGTGAAAATATAAACATGGTGTGAAAAGATTCGCCTCCGGTGATTTCAACAGACTTTATTTGCATTCTGATCCAGGACAAGACGAAATCAACATTTACAAACAACAGAAGACGAATGTGGCTAAATGTGCCGGTTAAAAAGTGTTTTACAGAACTCCAGCACACAAAGGCCGTAAGGATTGCATCACTCTGGTTGTCATCAAATATAGTGATGGTTGGCTGTGAGTTCCTGTCATCTGTGGAGAGATCAGTGCACGTCGGATTAAGAAAACACCAGCAAACAGACAAGAACATAAGAATCAAACAGTGTTTTTTGTTAAGCCGCAGCGCGCTGAGCTTAAAACCGTCTGCGCACCTGCTACTGTGAGGTAAAAGTATGAGTTTCGCAGCATGTCGGGTGTCACGTTGTGTTATTTTCTGACTTTAGCCTCGTCCACAAGACAGAGGCTTTAGTAAAAGATTTGCACGGACCTTCAGAAGTTGATTTACACTCCCTGAGTGGGAGCGGAGGAGATAGAGAATCCGTTGAACAGGAAACCCAGCCGTCCTATAAACACTCTGCTCCCATATTAGTAGAGATCAGCTCTCTCACACACACACACACACACACACACACACACACACACACACACACACACACACAATCAAGCTGTTTTTCTCACCATCACACCACTGAGGTCACCGCAGTCGGCCTTTGTTCCGGCTCCAGGTACGGAGAGCTGTTGTGGACTGAAGTCAGGAAATGAGGGAGAACGTTCTCACAAAGATAACAAAGTTTACTCTGGGAGGAAACGTGTTTTTTCCATCAAAACTGGAAACTGCAACTACCGGTGGTGATTAAAAAGACTTATTTTCTTTTGAGTGAGAGCAAATAGAGCTACAGTGGCTCGGGATGCGACGGCAGAGGAGAGGTCTTGTTTCAGCTCCCGCATGTCAGCTGATTTTCCACTGCAAGCCTCCGTCTATCCAGAGTTTGAGGGGAAAAAACAAACAGACATATTTGTCCTGTCACTTTTAACATGTCTCCCTCTCTGCAGCCTCTCAGGTGTACTGCATATCTCTGCAGCAGTGTGCAGTGCTTGTGTTTGCACTCGTGAAGGATTTATGTAGGTGCAAAAAACAGTTGAATATTACTATACTACAAATACTATGTTGTTCGGTCGAAGGCAGAAAATCCCCACATTTAGAAAGTGAGAAATACAAATCTATCATCAAAGCAGCAGCGAGCTGGCGCGCTGTCCAGAGACAGGTGTTCACCGCTTTTTTCTCTATGAGTTTGCAGAAACATCTCAGGTTGAGTTGGGTTTATTTATAAGTCGCCCTCTCACACAGAGAGCTCTACAGCGCAACAAAGACATCCAGCTCGTTGTCTTTGTGTGAAAAGTCTTGATCCATCACAGAGCTTCCTGTCAGGGTGTTAGAGGGTAGCGGGAGAGAAACACGGCCCGACTGTAAAGACTGAAGAACCCCTGCAGTATCTCAGCTCCTCTCTGGCGTCCGAGCCCAGAGACAGCTCGATCCCTGGCATCCGGACTCTGTACCTGGCTTTATAAGGCCTTGAGCGATGCCAGAATTGGGCTATTCCTGGAGACGGCCCTCAGCGCTCTGTACCCAGAGAGCTTTGTTTGGACTGAGGCAGAGGAGGAGATGTATGGTCGCCACTGCCACACAGAAACCCCCCCCACCCCCGAACCCCCCACCCCCACACCCGCCCCCCCCCTTCTCTTCCTAACATCACTTATTAAATCTTTATTATCTATGCAGGCCGGTACAGGGAGCGGGAAGAGGACACACTTTTAATTTTTTATTTCTTTTCCTGTGATGAGCAGGACAGTGTGTTCTCCTGCTCAGGTTAGATAGCAGCTGTGAATTAATGTGATGGTTTGTTTAAACCTGTGCAGAGAAACCACATGGGTACAGTTTACTAAAGCTGCTGAGGCTCTAGATGTACGACCCCTGCAGAAGGTCACTCATTTCAATTTCGTTTTTCTTTTTAACCCCATGTTGCTTGAAGGAGCCGATCAGCTGAAGTTAAATCTCATGTGTCCTGCAAACAAAAGAACGAGCTCACTGCAGGTTTATAGCACATAATGTGACAAATACAGATGAGCTGCAAACTGCGCAGCACAGTCCCTCAGCATCATGTGAGGAGAAAAGATCTAATAATTTGACTTTTGTCTGTAGTTTAATATGTTTTTAGACTTCATCGATACACCGAATGTAGAATACAAGTAAACCATAAAGTGGAGCTGGAGTTGAGATTTTCAATTTCTCAATCTCTCATTTCTATGATCAAGAAAGACCTTTCATTACATATTAATTGTTGATAACAAGAGGTCAGATTGAAAGTCATCTAAAAATCATATTTGATTTAAAACTGCTGTCGATTGTTTTCTACCTCAAACCCACAAATACCTTGATGCGACACTTTATTTTTCATTGTGTTTTAATGCTCCGTCAGCTCTTTATCTTTTACCAGTCAAACCTTCATGTAAAGCAGGATGAAATTTCTCACACTTGTTTCAGCTTTTAATTGTCAAAATCAAAGCAGCAGTGACTCTGACTGACACACCATATTCCAGGTGCACCTACGCCACACCTACGCTCTGATAAATTCCCACCTCTTTTAAACTCCACACCTAATGTTTGTAACACAGGCTTTCAGTTCTTTCAACTTTTTACTCCACCTCCTACTTTTAACTTCATGTATGAAGCGGTGGAGACTCCCTTTAACACAGAAGTGAACTGTGGATCATGAGACGCCTGTTTCCATCTGCAACCTTTATCAAAATATCCTTTTTTTTTTTAGCTCCACATCTCCAGCAGTTGCCATCACAGACCTGTGTGATGACACTAGTAAGGAAGTGATATCCCCGTGCATGAGAAGATGTGACTGACACACACATGTCTGTGAAACAGGAGGTCAGTCTGATCCAGCAGGAAGAGACTGTGATTGATTCTCCATCAGGCTCAGACAGAAATTCCCTCGGAAGAGATCTCCCCTCTGGGATCGGGCCGAGCTCGGCCTCTGTGCGGCCTCAGCTGTTGGATGGCAGGATGGCGTGGCTGCCGGCCAAACGTAATGTTTACACTAACACGCACAACTGTTCTGCACGTAGTCACGGCGAATTAACAACCATGAGATGAGGGGCTCTCGTGCGCTGTTGTGATTATAGCGAGACAGGTGCTCAGTGCAGTAGTGGGAAAACGGGGGGGGGGGGGCATGATGGGAGCCAAACTTGCCCTCAGGATCTACATTTGGTTTCCATGTTTGAAATGAAACCCACAGGCGGACACCTCGTCCGTTATCAGGCCCTGGTGAATACGTGTTACAGCAGCGCCTCTGTCAGCCGCAGCAAAGTTGGACTCTTCACTTGCTTTAAATTGAAGGATGAAAGACTGTGACCTGCAAAACCTCGAAATATCCAGTCTTTTTTTAATATAATTATTATTTCCTGAAATGAAGTTCTAATGATAACATTTTATTAAAACATGAAAACGAGACAAAATGGCCTCCGCCTTAGCTGCTAGCATGGCTAAAAAAAAAAAAGTAGTTATACTATTTTACTTCAATGTAAATTAACTTCTTTTCAAAAGTCAAATACATTTAGATTTTTTGTTTGTGGTGCAGCTACTAAAGTCTTAATTTCTAAGATACTTGAAACATGCAGGAGGGAAGTTCCAGACATTTTATAAACAATGTAAAAATCCTCTACTAAGATTTTAACATTTTGTTTAACATGATAGTCCCACATGAAAAGTAAAAACCCTCATCTTCTCTTACTTCCTCATTTAGAAATCCTGGATCAGGTCTTATGCCCCGCCCACCGCCGCTGCAGCAGAGAGCATCACGACGGTGGAAAGGTCAGAGACTCGGCCACATGTTCGAGCCTCAGTCGGACCCAGACTCAGACGTCTGTGGAGTTTCTAGTCGTTATTTGTACCGTGTTGTTTGTTGTTAGCTTGTAACTGGCAGTGGCTGACGCAGTGTGAGCGGCTGTGCTGATGCAAACTCTCTCTTTCTCTCTCGCTCTCTCTGTACTCACAAGGTTGCAGGTTTTTATTAAGCCCCGCCCCCCATCGCCGCAACTTGACTGATTGGTTCCTTAGGTTATATGAAGTATGAAAACCCTGTCTGCCTGAATCTGTTGTTATTAGTCATTGGTTCACTGCAGTTCCAAGGTGGAACTGATTATTTCACTCTTCATATTTCTTGTATTAGATAAAAAACATCATATGGATGTTAACAAGGGTTAAACACTTGATTTTCATTGGAGGGATTTTTTAATTGTTATATATGTGATAATACACGTGTGTCTGGCGAACGTAGCCGAGCTTCTAGCAGCCAGATATTTAGCCAGAGCTAACATAGAGTGAGTATTGGACTTACACCCCCAGAACCACAACGACAAACTGCTCATAAATCTGTCATTTCACTTTAAAAGGTGGTGAAAGTCAATTATTTAAGTTTATAGTTAATTGTTATATATGTGATAATACACGTGTGTCTGGTTAACTGTGCTGGGGAGCAGCAGAAACAAAGAGTCCTTGCAGGTTTAAGGTTAAGGTACGTATTGCTCGTATCGCTCTGAACAGTGATTCATATCGCAGGTGAGCGAGCGTCACTGTAAAACAGAGGCGGCTGAAACATGAAAAAGGTTTTGTTTTTTCCCTCGGTGCCGCAGCAGGGAAGCTGGTTCTCGGTGACGCGTGTGTGTCTGCTCTCTGTCACACACACCTGAAAGCTTCTGACAGAGAAAAGGCCACAGAGCCACAGAGCTCTGCCACGCTGCCGCTTCCTCCCTCAGTCTCACTCTGAGCCGGGTTTTATTCTGCTCTTGCAGCAGCAGGTGTGCAATTATAAGTCAAATCAAACTTATTCCTTATCTGTATCTACACACACACACACACACACACACACACACGTGTTCAGCTGCTGAGTGAGAAACAAGACAAATCACAGTCTGTGAGATATGAGGCTGCAGCAGCATCTCAGGACCGTCTACTGTATCCATTAGCAGGAGGATAAAGCAGCTAATGAGCAGAGGGTCAGTCGTTCAGGTCCCGGAGGGCCCCCGCTGCTGTAATACATTCAGCACTTAACCTGAATCTTAACCTGAACCGCCTCATTAAACATCCAGCTGTACAAATGGAAAAATGTGTTGAGAATGTTTGCCGTTCAGGGATTTTTCTTGCAGGAAAAGTGCCTGCGAGGCAAAGAGGCATGAAAAGGAATCAGTTCCTGTGATGTGGGCAGTTCAGGCGAGGTCAGCGCCGGAGGACCAATCTGGCTTTCGTCTCTCCTCGCTTCCAGAGGAAAGTGCAAGGAGAGGAGCGGCGAGCTTTGTGGAGATCCTGCTCCGTTCTCCTGCTCTGAATGTGAAGGATGTTCGCTGCGTCTTTCACAACAGCCACACACTTCATTTAGCATGACCATTTTTAACTCTCATTTTCAGGTGCTTCTTTTTTTTTGAGAGTTTCGCACATTTAGATTTGCTTCCTAAACGAGACCGGTGAAGCATTAATTACAGTCAGTGGCGGCTCTGTGCTCTGCAGAAACTGCTCACCCAGGTTACAGGCTGACCAGATAAGCTCATGAAGAGGAAGTGAAGTGAGGAGATAGTCAGAGTTTCTGTAGTAGGTCCAGGAAAACAAAGTGTGTATGAGCCACTGTCAGTGACCTTCATCACACAGTTAAAAACAAAAAGACACACTTCCCGTTGACCCCACTTTGGAAGGTGAGCTGTTGTTTTTCATAGATAAAGTCTGAACAGAGCTTTGTTGTGCGCTAACAAGTCATGAAAAATCTTCAAAACAGAAGCTAAAAGTGCAGCAGCAGCCAGTTTGGTCGCCTCCTCTCTGCCCGGTTCATCCCACCACAACACCAACACCAACACCAACACCAACACACCAACACCAACACCACCACACCAACACCAACACACCAACACCAACACCAACACCACCACACCAACACCAACACCAACACCAACACCAACACACCAACACCAACACACACCAACACCAACACCAACACCAACACAACACCAACACCAACACACCAACACCAACACCAACACCAACACACCACCACACCAACACCAACACCAACAACACCAACACCAACACCAACACCAACACCACCACACCAACACCAACACCAACACCAACACCACCACACCAACACCAACACCAACACCACCACACCAACACCAACACCAACACACCAACACCAACACCAACACCAACACCAACACCAACACACCAACACCAACACCAACACCAACACCAACACCACCACACAACACAACACACCAACACCAACACCAACACCAACACCAACACACCAACACCAACACCAACACCAACACCAACACCACCACACCAACACCAACACCAACACACCAACACCAACACCAACACCAACACCAACACACCACCACACCAACACCAACACACCAACACCAACACCAACACCAACACCAACACCAACACCAACACCACCACACCAACACCAACACCAACACCACCACCAACACCAACACCAACAACACCAACACACACCAACACCAACACCAACACCACCACACCAACACCAACACCAACACCACCACCAACACCAACACCAACACACCAACACCACCACACCAACACCAACACCAACACCAACACCAACACCAACAACACCAACACACCAACACCAACACCACCACCAACACCAACACCGCCTCCCCTCCCTGAGACCGACACATCTGTGGGACTGATTCTCCCAACAGCTCAAGTTTTCACTTTGAGATTTAAGTGCCGAATATTTGGGATCATTATCGATCATTGATTAAGTTTTTATATTGAAAAAATCAGCAAATTTATCTGTTTCTTTTTTTTTAAGATTAAAAACAAAAAGAAAATCTGATTCAAAAAATGAATTATGCAAAAAAAAATTATGTGATTATGAAAAGAACAATTACCACACAAATATTGTTTTTTAATTACTTTGAGGAAAACAGCTTCAGCTTCAGCAGCTTATTTGCTTTTTCTCCTTATTTTTCTTTCCACTTGTTTCCTGAAGAATTTTCCTGTTGAGCTGAAAAACGTGTTCATCATAAACTCTGATGATTTGAGCGTGTGGTGAAAATTCAGTTAAAAAAAAGGGCATTTAATAATAATAAATACATTTCTTTTATTTGAACTGAGCGTTGACTTGATGCTTTTTACTTCCCCAACTGTCGCTAAGAATTTACACGTATGTACAACCAACAGCACAGATTTCCCTCGTCCACTCCTGCAGTAACATTTTTAATAAGTCATGGTTAAATCCATCACTCATCATCACCTGCATCTACCTCGCTCCTCCGTCCGTTCGTCTTGCAGGTTGTTCTTCACAGTGGTAGTTGCTCTCTCGGACGCTCTTCCTGGTCAGAACACTTCCTGATCTGTGGGCTGCTGATCCCGTCACACTCCCGTCTCCAGCCCGGCCCTCGTGTTTCCAGAGTGTGTTACTCACCTGCATCTGACCTCCAGTGACCTCCATACTCCTGCCTCGTGTTCTCAGCAGACACCTGGATTCCCCCGCACACACTCCCCCCTCCACATTCACCATCACCACTGCCGTCTCCCCCAAAAAACTCCCTTGCCCTGTTATTGCAGGTGTGTTTTGTGTTCTGTCTCTGCTCTGAGGTCCAACAGCAGGTTCTGACAAAAACGCTGCGGCTGAACATACATCCGGCAGCATTTGTGTTTCCTTCATCTGTATTTTGCTAAACAAAGAAGAAGAATATAGCTACTAGAGGAGCGCTGTGGTACATTGTTTTCTTGCAGCAGAAAGCATCACTTGCTTTCATAGGAACATAAAATCTCAGTGAAAGTCAGTTAAAAACTAAATGCTACACTTATGTGTTTTTAATGGGAACTTGGAGCCAACTCTCTGCCTCTAATTCCCAGAAGCCTTTGCTCTTTGGTTGAGGTGTTGTAGACCTGCAGCTGAGGCCAGTGATCAGTGCGTTCACCCAATCAGGTGCAGAAAATAACTGGAGGACACTCTGTTGGCTGGTGAAAGGTGCATCCAATAGGCTGGAAATCAATTTGGCTGTTTGCCCACTGAAGACCCCCCCCCCCCCAACACAACCGAACACATACCAGATTTCGTGGGTTGTTTCTGTGAGTCGACTTGACGCAGAGCGAGGAAGGATTAAATGCCTTGCTCGGGGGCACATCTGCAGCAGGGAATAATCTGTGCTGTGAAAACCAAAGTTGCTGAAGTGGGTGATCTGAGTTATATAAGCAGCGGTCAGTGTGCTTGAGCGATGCCCCCCGCTCTCTGCAGCTGTCTGTGCTGGCAGTGGAAGCTGCCGGGCCCTGGCAGTCACCATCGCTGTCAGATCAAGTCAGTAACGATCTCCTGGAAGCTGTTCAACAACCCAAAGCCATCAGTCAGGGAAACAAAGGCCTGCCCACAGCATGGTCTGGCCCAAAATGCAGCCATTCATCGCGAGGGAGAAGCCAGAGCGCTGGCCAAGCCTTTCATGGACAGAGAAAGGGATCTGTAACCAAACCGTGCTCAATTAAGGCTCTGATTCGCCAGGGGAGATAAGGGGTAATCAATCATCTGTGGCCGGGCCTTGTGCAAACAATGTCAGGATGTGTCAGCCCGGCAGAGCTCGGCCAAAGTCAGCTGATGACTCTCAGACAAAGGTGCAAAGTGCTTGTCCTGTCAGACACTTTCACACAGAGCCGCCGTGTCGGAAAACAGGTCCACCCCCCCCACCCCCACCCCCACCCCCACCCCCCCCTCCCGTGGGTGGACACCCGCTGGTAGTGAATATACAGTAGATGGACTGACCCACAGCCACACATGAGCTGTTATCTATCAAGCTATCCAGCACTCTTACCTCATCCGTGCAGAGGTCGGCGGGAACAGTTTCTATCAGCGGCTGTGACCGAGCTGAGAACAGCTCCACCTCTGGATGGCTTTCTGACCGCCAGCTGATGATGTCACCCACTCGCTTTCAACTTATCAGCACGTTTGGAAAAGTATCAGGATGAATTAAAGCCTCACAATCATCGGTGATGTCTCGTCTGAAGACATGAAATCACCTTTTATCCATAGCACACAATAACTGATCCAGCTGTGTGAGAAGGAATTAAAGAAACGCATAGTAAATATAGGAAATATGAAACTTCTGGTCTCGTTTGAGTCAGTGTGGGGGCGATGTTTCATTTAACGCAGGCACATCTGATGGAGGATCTCTGTGGGCGAGTAAAGGGCTTGGAAAAAAAAAGAGCAGGGTTTATACTGAAGAGGAGAAATGTTCATGACTTTTGAGAAAGTTTAGAATAAGTTATCATTAAAAACTGCTTCCCTGGAGGTTTATTATTTGAGGTTTAATCACAGGGAGTGTCACAGAAACTTCACTAGTTTGAGTTGAGATTTAAACCTAAAGACTTTTTTCTAATTAGGAAAATTGATGTCGCGGATTTTCATCTGTGACTGACAGTCAGGTTTAAACAAAAGGCAAAAAATGCTGCTTTTCTTTTCCAGAAAAGTCAGAGCTGGGAATGACGTCACACCTGAAGCCTGTGAACAACCAGTTTATTACAACACATACAACCACCGTGTGGAAACATGTTCACAGAGAGAAGCTGAACATCTCATGTGCGCATGACTGATCTAATGAGACAGTTTGTAATTACAACTCTCACCTGTCGATGCAGCCATCTTGGATTTTGAGGTTCTTCCCAGTTCAAATGAAACGCACCAAAAGTATTAAAGGAGGAAAATGAATTGAATTATTAATTGAATTTTCCCACAATGAGCAGGACAGCTGCTTTAATCCATGTGTTGATGTGAGGGTGAAAGTGTAAAAACATATATGTGATCTGTTTATTGTTGATAACTGTGTAGAAACGTTGTTTGAAACAGTTTCCTTTCATATGTCAACTTTCTCCAACTGGATGAACAGTCGCTTGTTGTGAGCTCTGTTTTTAGGGCAGTTTTCTGTGGGTGACTCTCTTTGCTTGTTACTCTTGGTTTCCATCACTTCTCATGCTAAGTTCTTCTCCTCAGTCCAAGCAAACCAGAGACGTTTGGTGCCTCATTTCCCAGCAGCGGAGGGTTTTTCCCCGGGAACGAGCCGCACGTTAACACCACAAACGAACTGGCCGCAGGTTGAATCGCTGGTTCGCAAAACATGGACATTTATTTATATAAAACTGTGGTGGGTTGTTACTTTCTACGCTGCAGTTCTTCACTGCCTCTTCTTGTGCTCACATGGGCGTCGCGTCCGTCCCAGCAGACGTGTAAGAGCAGTGTGTTTTGGATGAGTCACCAGCAGTTGGGAACCTTTCAACTGTTGTCTGCCGGTTAAAATATCCACCATCTCTGCCTCTTACATGATCTAAGAGGAGAACACAGAGGGCGAGCAGAAGGCGGCTTCTTCTTCTCTCTGTGAATCATCGTTCACCCTCTGCTTGCTTATTCTGACACTGCTGAACTCTGAAGAGACTGTTTTTCTCCACGCGTCTTTTCCAGCACAGACTCACACTCAGAAAGACAGACACACAGAGGAAAGCGTAGATACTGTAGCAGGACATCCAGAAGCTGGAGTTATTAACGGTGATACATGAGGCCTAAAAACATTTTATTAATCATGTCCTGATTCCTGTCTGTATCTCAATGAGTTCTCCACTTTATCTAAGGAAATGAAACAATACAAAATACTTGAATTACTTGAATTTTGATGTTATTCATCTGTTTTTCAAATGCAGAAATAAACAGTTGGTCAAACTTCTGGTTTGTGTGCTGCACTCCTGTTTGATCGCTAACTAATGTTGGATTAACCATCTTATTTAGGGATGCCCTGGGAGCAACATATATCAAAAATCATTGTTCTTCAGAGGGGGGTGAAGGTCGAAAGGCGCCCCCCGTATCCACACTCAGCTTTCATACGCAGCCGATGATCTGCTCCAAGCTAATCTTACGTTTTCACCTGTTGTTTTCCTCAAAGTCATAGTTGTTGTGTTAGCTGCTGTTGCTATGGTGAAACTGGTGAAAATGAAAAAACTATGGTTAAAATAAACTAGCTGCACCCAAATTCCATTAAAATAAGTGAATAACAACACATTATTATTTTTATTATGACATATTTTTATTTGTATTACTTTGGACCAAGGGAACCTGTTGACTTATTACTCTGATTGAAATTCATTTTAACATGATCATTTATTATGTTGTCATAACATGAAACCTAAAAGGAGAAAAACATGCAGAGGAAGTAGTAACCAAAACAAAAAGTGACTATGAGCGCTTCAATTTAATAGATTTAAAAAAGAAAGTTTTATTCCATCCACTCATCCATCCAGGAATACTTTTCATTCCTTCCACATTTTGTCACTTCTTGTAAGAAAATGTTTTTAAATGATCAGTTACAGACCAAAATGCCACGATAAGAAGGATAAGAGTGAGATCCTCAGTCCTGAGCTGACTGCTACATCTCAAATGACCTGGATGAAAAGAATACACACCCCCATCTACAGGCAGGATGCGCACACATGCAGCTTAGCAAACGCACATGCAGATGAATATTGCACACGAGCACAAGCATGTGCGTGCACACAGTCAGGACGATCTGCACAAACATAGAGATGAAAATAAAAATCACCCTGAGGTCACAGGGTCAGCTCAGTTCCTGGGCTTGTCGGGAACACTGCGCTGGGACTTGTTTTGGTTGATTGGCCCAGAGCAGGAAGTCTGCCCAGGGGACCAAGAACCCTTTTCACATCACCCAGCATCCCATGCTGCTAGCCGCTCTGAGTCTCGCTGGCCGGAGCGGCAGAGGAACCTCATTGGCATGCCATCTGAGTCTCAGAGATGACAACTCTACAGTAGCTGGCATCTTTTCTCTCGTCTCTTTTCTCCTCACGTCTCTTCTCAGAAAAATTCTTGGCAGGGGAAAGATCCAGAGGAATGGGAGAACTAAACCAGCTTGCACAGATAAGAAGCTATTGTTTTGTTGAAGTCCCACTTTGCACCATGTGCGCTCGCTGCCACTGTTGCTGCATGTTTGTAAGATGAGACGCTGAGGATAAATAAACAAGCGACGAGCATCTTCTGGGGTTGTCAAGCCTCGATCTGCACTTTCATGACCATTTATTAGGCTACATATATATTTGCATATATAATTGAAAAGTTTGAGTTATATGAGAACAAATATTTTGTTTATTTTTATACATTATAGTATATTTTGGAGAAATTTACATTGAAATTTAGCAAAAAAGCATTAGAAAACATTCATAACTTAAATCCAGCAGTTTCCTGGTGTAAGAGCACGATTTAAAATAACACAATGTCACACTAAAGTCGTTTCATTACAATGGAACCAGTGTGATCCGAGACAAAGAGAAGTAAAGTCACACAGTGTTTTCAATGACGCAAACTTTGCAAACGACAATCTCTTTGACAGTTTGATGTTTTGAGGGAACGGAGAACTAGAGAGATGAATCATGCATTCGTCTTCCTCAACAGCCGTCGTCTCTCTCTGGCACAAGCACGACATGGAGAAACATCCACACACATAGAGGAGGTGAGCAGGGAGGAACAGGTTCAGTTGTTTACATGGCTTTACAGGGCCTGTTTATTCAGACTCAGGTGTTTATATGGAGCATTTGCTTTTAAACAGATTTGATTATCAGGCTCCATGTTTTGTCGTCATCCTCATCTCAGCTTTACTTTGTGTTTAGTGCTTATTAGCAGATGTTAGCATGCTAACACGGTGACTGTGGTAAACATCATTATCACTGTGAGCATGTTAGCATGCATCGTAGCATTTCGCTTCAAACAGCGCTGCGATATGCAGCCTGCAGCCTCACAGAGCAGTTAGCAGTTAGCATAGCTGTAGTCTGCCAAATGAGCCGCAAAGCTAATAGCAGTTTCTTCTTTGAACAACAACCTACAAGTATTCAAGCAGCTCCTGCCGGGATAGAATCAGTGAACCTTGGATTTACTGCTGGATTATAAAACTGGGCTTTTTATATTAAACTAACTGGGTTCCACTGTAAGAAGCATCTGCCCTGCAAAGCCAGATAGAGACAGGATAGATTAATGCGAGGACACCCAGCTGTTCCAAAAATCACATCAGAGTTTAAAGGTCTCATGACGGAGGTGTAATTGGCCTGAAGTTTACGCTGACCATTTAAAAGCCTCTGTTGGTTTCTCCTCCTCCACTTGTTCCATTGTTCTCCGTTTAGTATCTGAGCTCCCTCACGGTATAATTATGCGCAGTACGCCACCGATGCAGTAATAAGGAACTCAGATGTGAACTCTGCCCCCCAGCCGCCCCCGACTATCCTCTGCCCACTGCGCTGACCAGTCACCATGGCAACTGGCACAAAACTCATTTTGCTGAAATTTGGCCATGGCCTTTGGAAAAGAGCAAATAAAAAAAAAGTGAACAGTTGTATTTGCTGAAACGCGTCTTTCATTTGATGCCAGAGAGCCTGCGAGGCTTTGTCCTCCGTACAAATATGAGTGGCAACCTCTTTACCAGCCCTGAACAAACATCACAGGCCTCGTCGTCGTCGTCGTCATCTTCCTCCTCCTCCTCCTCCTCCTCGCTGGGCTGAAGGTACCACAGGACTGTTTTCTGGAGACGGTGTAAAAAAAAAAAAAGAGAAGAGAGATTGATCTGGCTTTAATTAACCATTGTACGATGATTCACGACTTGTGCCAAACAGCCGGCGTGATTTACGGTCCACCTGTGGTTGAATGGGGAGTACAGGCGGCGGCTTCAGCTGAGCTCGTTCTGCTGTAGGCTGATTTAGCTCCACAGAGTTTAATCTAAAATCTAACAAATGACAAAATATACACATTGTGAATAAGTCACTGTGAAAAGCTCCTTTCTCTTTCCACTAGGCCCCTGTTGGAAGTTTCTAATCATTTTTCCAGGTTCGGTTCTTCAACACATCGGTTGTGAGATGTGGCTGATCTTTGTTTGCAGGTGCGACATGTCGGAAGGGTCGGCACACCTTGTGTATTTTCAGTCTGTCCAGGTGAGTGGGGTCGATCAGCAGCGCAGTCAGGGAAAGAGGGAACAGGTGTGTGTCATTAGGTTTCTGGTAGAGAGGGACTGGGCATGAGTGTGTGGGAAGAGGGGTAGAAGTGTTCTGCAGTAGATAACAGTGGGGTGGAACTTATGAATAATATCTGGTGCTTATTGTAGAGCGGGAATTGTCGGCAGTAACAGAAGTCAGTGTGTAGTGGTCGTTGTGGGTTTGTTATGCTTGGACAGGCATGTGTAGCGTTAGCTCACCCCCGTACTTACCTGAGCTGGTGGTAGGCTCCGGGCAGGTGAGAAGGAGAAGATAAGATGGCAGTCAGGAGGAGTGAACAGAGAGAGACAGAGCAGGTGGCAGCTCGCTGTGAGGCTGCAGACTTTTTTGTTGAATTTCCAGAGGTTCATTTTTATTCTTCTCTGGAACTTCCCTTTTAAAGTTCCCAGTTTCCCGAACACCATCGTCTGCCCTTTTTATCAGAAACAGCGGAACAGTCAGCATTAAAATTCCCTAAAGTTATTCAAATTTTAATCAAAAAAAGGAAATAAGGAATGTCTTGTGTTTGTACTGATGCATACTTTATGTTTCTGTGCTTCAACAAAAAATTTTTCATAGTCAAGCAAATTTCTATTTGTATAGCGCCAATTCACAACAGAAGTTTTCTCAAGGCACTTTCCAAATTGAGCAGGTCCTCACCTTCCGTCAACAATCCCCTCCAGGAGCACGCACCAGGCGACAGCGGCGACAACTTCCTTTCAAGAGGCAGAAGCGGATTCAGGGTGGGCGGCCATCTGCCTCCAGCGGACATTTCATACATAATTGCATTTAATTAAAGTTAATTCCACATATAGAAAATGCACATAAAGTAGAATGAGACATAATTCCTTGCAGGAAAAAAAACCATTATAGATCATTAAGATGCAGACGTTGGACAAAGTCATTGATTTGCAAGTCAGAAGTAATTTAACAACAACCAAAACTTTGTTTTTAGTCATAAACAAGAACCATGTGCCCATCATTCATTTTATTTATTTTTTCATTCATTTTTTCAAACAGTTATTATAAAAGAAACTGAAATAATTAATACTTTTCTAATTAAAAAATAATTAAAACTTTGTATTTAATACTTCCAAACTTATAAAACTGCAGTAAAATGTTTGTCGTGTTTCTGTCTATTTTTTTTCTTCATTTCCAAATGTGAGAATCTGAGATATCATCTGTTGTCTGTCAGCCAGTCTGCACAAACACGCTTTTACCTCCTGTTCCTGCAGCACGACTGGCTGCTGTCGCCTCCACTGCCACTAAGATGAAGAGTTTATATGCTGCTTCCTTTTTTATGACATCATTTCAAAGCTTGCGATCTTATTTTTGAATATTTAAATCATTCAAAGTCCAAAGGCTTCGTCAAAGTGAAGCAACAAGTCTTTGTCACTGTCATTAGACAGATGACTCCAGTCCGACCTGTGGTAAAAAGCCCTGAAGACAGGTTGTTAAAAATACATTAGTCTATAGCATATTCTGCTCTAATGTAACCTGCTTTCTTTAACGCTGACGCTTCAATACATCAGCAAGTCTCCTGTATTATTCAGTATTATATGTGCTGATCTGCAGCTGCAGAGGTGTGAACACTTTTATTCAAATTCTTATTACAGTAATTTATATATATATTTTTTTTTTTTTTATTTCATCAACATCACTTACATCTCCATTTCTTTTATGTCTTCATTATTTGCACATTTAATAATTTAATAATTTAATAACCACAGAGTTGATGAATTAATGAAGTGGAATAATTCCCTATATGAGAAGCCATGAAGTGTGCACTTCTAAATGTTGAGATGTTATTATTATAGATGATGAGTTTCTCATAAACCTTCAATAAAAAGAATTACAAATGACGAAGCCAGTTATTAGACACGAGCCGAAGCTCTGTGACAACCTGACAACACAGAGGTTGTTCTTAAGAAAATCTTAGTCCTAAAGACTATTATATAATGATGTATGAACCAATGACTTTACATAAAGATGGACGACATAACAGCTCCCAAAAAGTGAAGCCAAAACATCTTGATCGCCCCCTGGTGGTTGGCTGCAGTATATAAACCCCGCCCCCTCCATGTTAGCGGAAAAAAAGGAATTCACGTAGATGTCGAATAAACTTTTTCTAAATATAGTTTCTGTCCACTGAGATGAAGTGGAGACGTGCCATCCATCTTTATAAACAGTCACTGGTTTGAACTTTTACTGAAGCCAAAGATTCACATTTTGTCTGATATTGTTTCATCGATAAGTCAACAGATGACGCGCATGTTTTTCCACCTGCCCTGGATGTGACTCATTCCTGTGTCTTGTTGTGTCTTTATTTACGCAGAGAAAACAGCCGCTCACTTTCGTCACCTTGAGCTTGAGCCTTTACAAAAGTCAGTCAGTTGCCGCTCCCCTGTCACCAGCTCAAACTCCTGACCGTGCACTGTTCTCAGCTGATTGAAGTGGTTTCTTCTTTTAAGACTGCGAGGGGGGGGGGGGCTGCAGATCACTGACTAAGCGGGACGCTCTCAACAATATCTCCTCCCTCTCTCACTGTAACAGACCGAGGATCACGCCGCGCCTGCACAGCCACCAGTCAATACTTTAAAAAAAGACATGAAAAAGAGGAAGGCATTAGCATATCAAAGGCCAACATCTGACACGGCCCTGCCTGAGCTACAGTAAGTGGGGTGCAGTGGTGGGTGGAGGTGTCGACCGTAGGAGGAGGAGGTGGGAAAAATGAAAGTCGGCCGGTCGAAGCTCGCCGAGGGTTTTATCCGCTCCTCGCCGGTCACACGAGGAGAAGGAGTCTGCGCCCACAGGAAGGGGATTAGGAGGAATACGAGGGGGCAGACGATAAAACCGGGACAGGATGAGAGCTCTGCTTTCTGCCTCGGGCTCCGATTAAACCACATACTACAGATTTCAGTGCGAAAGGTCAGAGGTCAAAAGTAGAAGAGTGAGAGGGAGGGTGGTCGTGAGGGTGGGAAGAATAAAAGGATGTGAAGTAATTGAGAGGGAAACAGAAAGTGAGGGCAGAGGGCAGGACTGGGAGAAACAGGGAATGGAAAATCAGCTGCAAATTGGACGATTACGTGTTTCACAGTTTACATTCTGAGCTAAAATTAGACTGAAGGGAGTACCCATGATCCTCCACTCAGCTCGCATCATAGTACCCTTGCAGGGATCTAGAACAAACAGTATAATCTATAATATAATGCAATATATCAAATATTAAACATCACCCCCCCCCCCCCTTCTGCTTTCCCCTCTGAATGCGCCTCTGTTTTCCTGTCTTTAGGGGCGGATACCTGAATGCAGCACCATCTGAGACATGAGACACTTATGGGTTTGGTGATTAGTTGTTCTGGTTGATTTATCTTTTATTCTGAAGTAAAAGCCGTGTCTCCTACAAATAAACTGCAGCAGACAAACACAAATATCTTCTGTTGCCTTGCACTTATTTCCAGCAGCTTTTGTCATCCTGCAAGAGCCGAACCAAAGAAGATATCATCACCTCCCTTTATATGACACTATATCATAGGTATAAATTTCCTAGTAGAAGTAAGAATACTTCTTTGATTTGGAAGGTTAGTTTGGAGAAGATGAAATGAGACGGATTTTATGTGTGAATGGAAGTTATTCAACTGAAATGTTTTTATTTTATTTTATCCATTTATGCAGCGACTGCAGCCTCAAGTGCAACACTTCTACTTGAGTGGGAAATTCTAGTGCTATTTCCAGAAAGACAGTGACCGTGGAAGAGAGAGAAAAAGAGAGAGAGAAAGCGTACAGCACGTGGCGTTCAGGGGCCGGGTGAAGCGGCGGGCAGGTGACGGCGTACATGGCGAGGCACTTCAACAGGTGCTGTGGTAAAAAGCAGCGCTGACAGACAGGAAGAGAGATGAATGTTTGGTGTCAAATCTCTCCTCTGGCTTCTGTCTGCTGTCAATGAGGTGAAGACAACCAGGAGAGAGCAGAACAGCGGAGAGAAAATACAGAGAGGAAAAAAAAAAAAAGAAAAAGAAGAAGAAGAAGAAGAAGAAGAAGGGAGAAAAAAAAGATTCTTGGCCGGGACGCGGGACATACTGTATTACAGCTGTATTTAATAAAAAGCACAGCAGCATTGATCTGAGTGGGGGGAAACTCTCCAAACATCCTGCAGAGCTAAAAGGCCGGTGGGATCCCTGCGCCGGCCTGATTGAGCGCTTCCTGTTTTAAGCGCTTAATGAGGAACTGGGGAGAAATTTAACTTCCAGGTCTCCCAGCTTGGACGCTTTCCTGATTTTTTTTTTTTTTTTCATTCGTCCAGTTCATATTCACCTGCCACTTCTTCTCTACACTGCTATTGTGTTAGAGTCTTTAAACAGATTGTGGCCAGTAGGGGGCAGAGGGACCCACAGCTCAGGCATAACATCTCCTTATTAATACCATGACTTCCACATCAAGCAGACGCAGAACAACACAATCATCACACATCACAAATGTCTGTCTCTGATTCGGGACAGTTGAAGTGAAGGGATTCAGAATATGTAAATGATAATTCACACTAATCTGAAAACACTCTTTGTTTTCTCTGTTTTAGCCTTCGAGTGTCGGACTGAAGTCTGCGGCTCGGTTCACTTGGTGGGAACTGAGGAAAGAAGATGAAACCATTGTTGCCCTTTCATTCTGTTCCAGTTGACGGTGACACACGACACGCAGAGCACCACGGGGATCACGTGTTTTTTGGAGGCCAACATCACCCTGGTTCCCTCGACAGAAAGCCGATGGGGTTTTTACATTAGCTTTGGGATTACTGCAGAAAATAAGCTCTGTGACAAACACGATAATCTTCACGTATGAACATCACTTTATTGTCTGAATCTGCACCAGATCGTACAAACTCATGAATCTTATTGTCATAGATTTTTTTCTTTAACATCCAGAGCCGTACATTATTTCCTTCCTTATTTTCCTTCTTGCAATGTTGAGGAAAGTAATAAAGAATTCCTCTATCTGCCCACGTCCCATCCCTCCACCAGGTTTGCTGCTAATCGGCCATTTTTCAACATTTTCATCAGTCTCTCTGTTGAGATTTTGTACAACTGTTTGTCGTTGGTGGAGGTATGAGCTCCACTGAGTGCCGTTTTCGTACTTCACTTGTTTAACTTTTTTATATTTAATAAAACTGATTTTTCTTCTGCATTCTTCTGCAAAGAAATTGAATGAAGTTATTCACAGAGCTGAGCTGCCTCGTTTGTCCTTGAGTGTTTCATTGTCAGCCATCTTATTGACATTTTAATTTATTCCAGGAGGATGTTTCATTAACTAACCTGACTGTATCAGCTGAAAGGGCAACAAGGTGAAGGTTCCTCTGCCTCCATATACACAGGCTACGGATTATCCTCTGTATCTGAAGCCTGGAGGTCTCTACCAAGTTACCAAAAAAAACTGTGTACAATTACTGAAAAGAAAATCGATTAAAGGTCATTCTAATCTGATAAGAAAAAGTGGAACTGCTGAGTGTGCTGCTTTTGTGTCAGTTGATCAACCCACTTTCTAAACACAATGCTGATAATGAACAACTCTTCTGTGACACTGCCTAAAAATCATTGTATCAATACAAAACCCTGTGTGAATATAGACTACATAGTTATACAAGCAGTTAAACTTCACAAAGTGAAGATAAAGGTGCTTGATTATTTGTGTTCCAGGTTTCTGTCCAGCAGAAAGGAGCCAGAAGGATCTGAAAAGCTTGAAATCAGACATGAATTAGTTTTCTTCTTGAAACCTCATTGTGAGAAACTTCTTCTGTCACATCGGTTCGGTAAATTATGCAGAGGGTCTGTCACTGAAATTACAAATGCAATCTGGTTGAAAGCTTAAACGCAGGGGTTGTATGTGTGGACCCACTGCTCAGTTCCCCAGAAACGAAACTTATCCGCTGCAGGTTCCTGCACAGAGCACCTGGCTCCGGTCCAGCACGTCACACGGACTCGTTTAGTAAATGATTTGCAAATTAAGGCTGTGCTGTCTGGTTGTACAGTGTGCACCGATGTGATCATCTATTCTTGCTTTGTTTGCACCTCAGAGCTAATCAGCTGGCACCAGTGTGAACTCTTCAGCTCAGAAAAACGTGGGCGCTCTTAGGTTTCGGTTTCCGTGCAGAGAGAACGGGCTGAGTCACCGCTGCTGGTCCAGACAGATGAAGAGGTGAAAACATGGCTCCGACACTGGTGAGTCTGCTGCTCTGCTCTGCTCTGCAGTTACTGTAGGTTTTCAGCTTTTTCTCTCAGCTTGAGCTCATTCTGTTCTTTTACACTGACAAAACATTTAATCGTCTGCTGTGCAGCATGAGCGGGAAAGGCACAGACTGGCTCCGTTAAGTACTGTATGCATGGATTACAGTGCAAAACAAAATAACAACTAACTTCACTTTGAGTTTGCTCCTGTAATGTGTGCAGTGTGTTACCGTTTAATTTGTAAGTAAAATACAACACTAAACATTAAAATGAAAGAAAAATGTAATTATTTAAAACTTTGAGACATTACAATGTCTCTTTATGGGAGGCAAGAACAAACAGGATGAAGAGACCCAACAAGTACATAAACATTAAGATGAGTTTTCATCATGTAAAGCAAGAACTATATCTGTGCACATTAAGTTCTGTGCAAACCAGTAAACTGGCTGTTTCTGTTTGTTTTATGATTCATGCCCCGATACATTTATAATGTTTTGGAATAATGTCAGACAAGAAGAAGGAGAGACTTATTCTATGCATGAGCAGCAGTCAGTCGAAGACCTTTGGCAGGGCTGTGTGTGGCATCACCTGCAAGCTCGTGCTCGTGCTCGTGCTCGTGCATGAGAACAAGCAGAACACATGGAGAGCATTTCACCAGAACGCTCACAGTGGTCAGAAACGCCAGAGGTCACCCTTTTTTAAAGGAGCTATTTGTAAGTTTTCCTATTGCTACGTAGCCAGCGTTAGCATTAACAGCCATTTACTTACCAGTCTTCAGCCATTGCTGCGTTTAAAAGACAAAATGTTAGAATAGCATCACTACTTCTTCAGGGCAGTTTGGGCCAGTGTTGCCAAGTTAGCAACTTTGTCACTAGATTTAGCAACTTTTCATTCCCTTTAGCAACTTTTGAGACAAACCATACAGCTACTATCCAGAAAATCACGTATGTGATGACGTCATGAATATGCTAATTAGCATATTATATAATCTAGTGACATGTAGATACTTTTTAAGAAGGCTTTAGCTATTCTCCATCGGAAGTAATTAGCAACACTGGCCTGGACGCTGCAGTGACTCGGTATTGGAAAGTGACGAGACAGTCTGACCGGGCTGGGGCTAGCTGGTTAGCATGCTAACTTAAGTAGAAGAAAAGAAGTGATAGAAATAGAAGCAAAACAAAAGGTTTCCACCAGTTGGAGACATTTCTTCTAGTCTGCTGAGTAAACAGCTGTTAATGCTAACGATGGCTATGTAGTAATAGCAAATGCTTACAAATGGCTCATTTAAGTTCTGACCATTTACACTGACTACATGTCAACTTTATCAGTTTTATTCATATCTTTATTTCAAATTAAAATTTTCCGATCTTTTTAGTTTGACTGTGAGCCAAAGCCCGGAGACCTGATCGAGATCTTCCGGGGGATGTATCAGCACTGGGCTATCTACATCGGAGGAAATGAAGTGGTTCATTTGATTCCTCCAAGTGGGTGAAGTGTTGCATTGTCGGCATTCACATTGGAAGATCAACCCTAACCTTCTGTCTGCCACTATGTTAATTTAATTATTTTATAGTTAACCTCTCGTTGGCCTCACATGGAAATCGCCAGCCAATGACATGTGCTGTTTATATATCTGAAATAATAGTAAAGACAGCGACTTGCTGGATGGCCAGTCATCGTTTTCCTCTCTGAGCCTCTTTATTCTAACTTCCTGTCTCTTCTATAATGCACACACAGATGAAGGCTCAGGGCCGTTGGACCTCTTAATGTTCCTGGACAGCAATACAGCAGAAGTGAGGCGCCAGAAGCTCTGGGACGTGGTCGGCACCAACAGCTACCACATCAATAATCTCCTGGACGACGAGTGCGAGCCTCGTGATCATCACGTCATTGTGAGGGAGGCCTGTAGGATGGTGGGTCAAGAGCTGCCGTACTCTGTTGCCAGTCGCAACTGCGAGCACTTTGTTACCGAGCTACGATACGGCAAGCCAGAGTCTCGGCAGGTGGGTGTCCTGCGGCTGCGATTCACACACACACACACACACTTTGACCTGCCACTGCTCTGTTGTTCCGTTCCAAAAATGTAAAATGATCTGGTGGTAAAAAAGGCAGTCAGCGTTAACCCTCTGCAACAACTATATTTAAATTTCCTGTGGCTGCTTCACAGTTTAACCCTCTCTGTGTTTCAGCTTCTTTCAAAGAGATAGACACTAATACTGATGTTGATGGTGCATGTGGAGTTTATCTGAATCCTGACTCCACCGCTGACAATGAACACTATGATATAGAAAGAGGAAATTACAGAATTAAAACACACTTAATGGCTGGTTCTAACTAAAAACTGAATGGATTTTATAACTTTAAATAGTCTACATGTTCAATTAGATATAATTTAGTGCAGTTTAGTTTTCTCAGCCCTCAGGAGGGACATACAGTAATAAGCCACATCATGAAAACCACAGTGTTTAACAAACTAAGATGTAATACGAATAGAATCAATCAGCAGATCAACTAACAACTAAACTCTTTCATAATTTTGTCTCTAAAAGAAACTGGAAGGAAAAAAGTCACACAGCCATTAAACAAACCTCTCCACCACTAATCATAACAGAACATAACAGATGTGGTTGTAACATATTATATCGACGTTTCAGTGGGAAATCCCTTTATCAAAGAGATGCACAGCCTGCTGTGCGTCTGCACCTGCATCCGGGATGAGTTTATCACATAAGCGTCTCAGTCACTGTAACAATACACAGATCTAACACAATCTATTACAACTGATAAGAAGCAGATGTGGCGCTGAATAAATTGTGATTGCCCATATTTCAAACAACCAGATGATGATTAACAAGCTGATTTGCAAGTTTCAAAAAGCTTCGTTTAATCAAACCACTTAGTGCATCTGTCACCTTCACTGCGTTGTGGCTCTGCATAATCATCCACAATACAAAAGCAACCACCTCATCGCCATGACACTAAATTAGAGGATCACATCTTCCCAGCAGCTGCACTGTTTCCGACCAGGACATGAGACAACAAAAACAATTTTACCTTTTTAATGCATGTCGTCAAATTTGATGTTGAACTGACAACACGGATTTTTTTTCATTAACATTCCTCCAACTGCAGATTGTGAACGGTGAAATGTTTTCAGCGGCTCGTCCTTGACCTGCAGCCTGTCACTTGTTTGTCTCGTGCAGGTACGAACAGCTCAGGCGGCAGCTGTGGTCGGAGGCGTCGCTGTAGCAGGAGTGGCCTTTGCGGTTCTGGGAGCTGCTCTGTTTTCCAGCTTGACCAAAGATGACAAAAAGAACAGAAATTTCTAAATGGAAAGCAAAGAGATACAGAGAGGAACGGAAACATCTTTCTTTCTTTTTCTTTTTTTCCCATCGTTTGAGTCAATTCACCTGCCAGTGATTATGATTTAAACCATCTGAATAAAATATTGCAACATGCAAACTAAAAAAAAACAAAGAAAAAAGTTGTTGGTGTGGTGCTGTCAACACACACAGAACAGACAACCTTGAGTAAGATGAGACGAGGTGGAGAGAGGAGTTATGGGTAAATTCTTTCATTTTGTCATGTTGGAGCTTTGAGTCCTTCAGGGTCATGTTCGTGTCTGAAACGACATTTCTGAAACATGAGAAGTCACCCATTTGCAGAATAATACAATTCATTAGAGCTTATGAATAAGTGATTATCCTCATTTAAAGAGTTGAACTTAGTGCCGCTGCCATTTCCTTTGTTTTGGTTTTATTTGGTCAATACTTTATTGTATATCTATTGTATTTATGTAAATGTAAATGAAAAGCATTCTGTGAAGTAAGTTGGGCTTTTTCTTCACTTAAACATATTTTTCTATTTGTTTTATTTCATCATGTGACGTCGCTCTTGGAGGGTCCATCTATGTATCTGTTGTTCGCAGGGAAACATCAGGATGTTTATGACTGTAGTGAGATTTTCCTGCTCTTAATATTCCTGTTTTCCTGGCATCAGTCACGGTTCACAGTGTGGCAGCGAGCAGCAGCAGCAGAGGACAAAGGCAAACAGAGGAACAGGAGAACACTGAGTAATGTTTTTCTTGCAGCCTAGTTATGAGCTTAAAGGGTGTTTATCCGCCCGTCGTCTCTGTGCCAGTATTGTGCTGCATCACAATCTACCACTGTGCACATGTAGACCCCCGTCACAGCCAAGGCAGGTGGGGCAGAGCAGATTCACACAAGACCCATGTCATCCACATGCTGCCTGTAAGTGTGTGTGTGTGTGTGTGTGTGAGAGAGAGTGAGTGCATGTACTTGTTTCTTTTTTTTGTTTGTTTTACCTGAAGAGTGAGGACATTTTTTAGAAAGTAGGGCTGATTAAAGGTTGAAAGTTGGTCCAGGTTTAGTTTTATGTTTAAGGTGAGAACTGAGATGAAGTTAAAGGTCAGGGTGAGGCGTTAATGTTCAGGGCTGCAGTGAATGTCAGTGAGGGTCCTCACAAGTATAGCAGCACAAAAATAGAGTCTGTTCCGGGACACATTGGCAGCTGATTGGCTGTGGAAGTTCATGCCTCGCTGTGTGTGTGTGTGTGTGTGTGTGTGTGTGTGTGTGTGTGTGTGTGTGTGTGTGGGTATGTACTCGACAGCTGAGTGAAGGATCACCATAACTAAACACACCCACTCCCAGGCCCCTCCTCCCCCAGCTGAATGCCCAAAAATTAAATGTGTAAATCTTTTAAATTCTCGCTTTCTCCTAAAACGAAAGTTTCATCCTTACGATGGGAAATGTGGTGTTTGTAGTATAAATCAATTTCCAATACTTTTCTGAAATCGACTAACAAGTGATGTAATTTCACACGCCACAAAACTCAGACCTAAAATCTGTAGCGTGAGCGTCCGGCACGTTTGTGGTTCTACATGTTAACTTCCTGTCGACGTCAATAAAACGACTTTAAATAAGAGACACTGCAGTAATTACCTTGTAAAACCAACAAATTGTGTCTCGTCTTGCTGTGATCCGACACGGCTCAACAGGCGGCCGCTCGGGGACGTGTGTGATGATTAAGCGCCGTCTTTCACTGAGACATCAACATGACTCCTTTTTGCTTTTTTAGCAGCTGATTGGATACGTCGAAAAGTTTCTCCAAAATAAGACATAAAGGCCTCGTTGAGGTGAAATCATGTAAACTTCTGCATCTTCAGAGGCTTTAAAAAGGCAACAAGTCCCGGCATCAGCAACAGTAAATCACCATAGTTCACTATTTGGACTCCAGCTGTTGCACTCAGTTAATTGTTTTCCTGTTACTCAGCATAGCAAATTCAGGCTGGCTACACGAAGAGCGCGTGAAACAATCTCAATCTGTAACTTTTAACTTTCTTTTAAAAGCTTAATACAAAAATGAAATCTGATGATAAATTGGATGGGGTTTTTTTTTTTTTTTGCAGTGGAGAAACAAGCCTCGGGGGCCAGGGGCCAAGCCAGTAAAGCTGCTAGCAGGTGGGGGCAGCTGGGCTCGCCTGGTCCCCAGAATCAGCACAGCACCCCACATTGTTCTTGAGGTTAGTGCCTGGGAGCTCCATGAAATCCAGGGGTGGGCTGCAAAGGCTCGGGCCATGGGAACGGCTCCAGGAATAATAAAACCTCACACTCTCCGCAGTTTGGGAGTCGGAGAGGACGGCTTATCGTGGCTGATCATTAGGCTCCGAGTCAGCTCGGAAATAATCACCATGCAATAACAAATGTGCAGCGATGTCCCCTGATAGAGGGACAGTGACGCAACAGGACCTCAAATGCAAACACTGATTGGACTTTCTCATTGTGAGTTTCAGTTATTAGCTACTCTCCCAAACAATTAAGACAATGAAATATAACGCTATAATAAATATAATATATAATATAATATAACATCTATAAAACCAAGGTGATAAACACACTCAAGATTCCTTTTTAAATACCTGTGACTGTGAATAGATTTACCTGTGTGTGTGTGTGTGTGTGTGTGTGTGTGTGTGTGTGTGTGTGTGTGTGTGTGTGTGCTGGGGGGGGGGGTCAGGCCATCACGGCCCACATCACGGGAAGTGATCTTCAAAGACAAGTCCTCCTCCTGGCCACTTGCTTGAAGTGGTAACTGCCTGAGGTGAGATCCTGATGTCCCATCTCCATCTTAAACCTTGCCCGTCTTTGAACGGCGCCTCCCCAGCTGTCAGCTGCGGCATCTCTTTCTTCGGATCCTCTGCTGAGGATGTTTGAGTTCTTTGCCGAGTCTTTTCAGCCACGGTGACTAAGACTTGTTGCCTGAAGCAGCTTCTTTGGCTGAAATGTAAACACACCTCGACTTAAAAGTTTCCCCCCCTGGAAACCCATCAGACATTTGACAATACCTGAGACTCATTCGAAGCGTCCGGATAAAATCCAGATGAGATTTTTGTTTACACTTGGCCAAGTGCAGTGGATGAGTCTCTGTTAGCAAGATCACAAATCTAATTGTAATCCGTCTTGTTTTCATACATGGCAGCACAGTTTAGTTACAACAACAGTTATTTATGAACTAGGAGGGCTCCTACTCTTGCCGCCCCCTCACCCATGCAGATCGTTCATTGTTGGCACTGATCGAGGATCAGATAAACACCTTCTGCATGACTTCTCCATGTACAGAGGAAGTTTTAACAATCGGATTTCAAACCATCTTGAACGCCTCTTAGACGCGTGAGATGGTTGGATTTACACTTTGCTTTTTTAGCTCAGTTCTGCTCTAAGACGCACGAGGTGACGGTGTAAATGGGCTCTGAGTGATGGTTATATTGTCGTATTGCTACACCTCTCCTGTTATGTTCTATATATACATTTTGGCTCTAGCGCTACCATCTTCTTCTTCTGCAGAAAAAGTAGGACATGCACACCAGGCCAATACTTTATGAAAAACACATCATTTCTAGAATACAAGGCAGAAATCTGAGATCGTTGCAAAGGTAGAGAGAGTCACTTCATGGACTAGCAGGCGGCAGGACTGTCACATCTGATAGCAACATGTGGGTAGAGGAGGAAACAGAAATTTGGAAAGCTTCCCAGTGGACATAAATCTGGGACAGTGCCTTTAAAAGGCTGCCAGGAAACACCAGAAATGGCTTTTCTTGCCATTTCCAACATATGCCCACCTGGCAGCTCATGCTGCACGTGTGATTCTGAGGTAGGCGGGTGAGTTACAAACATTTCTATTGGTCCATTTGGTAAGAAATAGTTCATTAATCGAATTATCAATGTGCTCTCTCATTTAACGATGTCTTTGCCTAAACGGATTTACTTTTATTTCCCAGTTGACACGTCTACAGTTATATGGAGACGCTTCACCATGGAGCTCCCCGGCCTATAGAACGGTCCATGCATTTAGCTGTAAAGTCAAACCTACAAAACAGGACTCGCTGTTGTGAGTTTCTATTGTGAGCTTGGAGACAGCGGCGGGCAACATGAATTACTGCAGCCAGTAAAAGAGCAGAGCAGCAGTTTTAAAAGCGGTGTGACAGGCAGCCGTGGAAGCCAAAAACCAACTACCTTTGGTGTCTGTGTCGCGTCAGGATATATGGTTTCCCTCTCTGCGGCCTGTCACCGCTAACTTCTCACGTTCAGGTCCCCCAAAGGCAGATGGAGGGGAGGTGGTGCCGGGCCACGGCCAGGGTGCTGCTGAACCCCCAAACTTCTTCCATTTGGTACAAAGATGTCATTGAGCCTTGTCTTTGCACCTGCTCAAGTCGTGGAGGAGATGGCAGAGGCTCTTCCTGTGTGTCTGGAGTGTGTGTGTGTGTGTGTGTGTGGGGGGGGGGGGGGATAAAGGGGGTGGGAGAAGGGGGAGGGGGCAACAATCCGCCACCTCCCTGCTGCAAAACAAGCTCGACAAACAGTGTTTAAGGATTTTTTTTTTTTTTTCAAAAGCCGAACTTCTGCCACACCAGATAAGTCAACAAATGAGGGCCAGTGAAACTTTGTTCGTCGTGTGAGGGGCTTTTTGTGTAGAGAGAAGGGGGGAGAGGGCTGGCGGGAGGCTGCGGGATGGGGAAGTGGAACTCGGACCACATTAAGAGGAGAGCCAGGAGGACGCGGTTTGGAGATGGCGGGTTGGACCACCCTAAATGTAAGATTTTCTGGATGCTGATGCCCGCTCAGGTGGCAGCAGTTGAAACACCTCCACCCCACCCCGCCTCCCTCCCTCCCTCGCTCCCTCCCTCCATCCAGGCTCACAATGAGGAAACTGTTTCAACGAGACGAGGGCCCTGCCCCCGAGGCCGCTGACAGAGAGAGATTAGAATAACAATAGCCTGGGTTAATGGCGTTTGTGCCATTAAAGACACAAAGTCGTCACTATAAAAGCCATTAGGCCTCCAAGTCAAAAAGAATGAAAGGGGTGGGTTTTTTTTGGGGGGGGGGGGTGTTACGTTGATTACTTGTGGCGAATTCTAAACAGAACAGTGATCAACGCACAAAACACCAGCAGCTCAATGTCCCATTTAATGGCGGGTCCTGTGTATTTTTCATGCTGCAATAACTACTTTTTTAGCTTATGAGATAGCGGCCTTCGTTCCTTTAAGGCTTTTTCACCCAACTTCTTCACTCAGCTCCACTCATCACGTTGAGGCAGCAGGCAGTGCCGAGCTGGAGCTGGCAGAAGGGGGCAAAAAAAAAAAAGAAAAAGCCAAAGCAGAAAAAAAAAGAAAAGAAGGCTTTGAAGAAGACTGAGCTCGCAAAGCTGTATTTTAAAGTTGGATGGCACATCAGAGGCACAAGCAGCTACAGCTCTGCCTTTTTAAGGGATATATACGCTCATACTACAGCATCCAAAAGGAGCATTCTCTTTAAAGCCGAGCAGAGTGAGACCAAACATTCACCGCCGTGCTCCGAGGCCTAATTATCCTCTGGATCACAAACAGAGAGCTGGTTTCAGAGCAGCGGAGACGAACAGAGGATGGCTGTGTCTGAAAGGAATTAAACGTGACATGATTTCAGCTGTTATTTACATTCACATTATAGGCTGACACCATCATTTAGAGCAACATAGTGCAACAGTAGAAGAAGTTTCATTTCCTTCGCCACCCGACCTCCCGCGTCCTTGAAGCTTATGTTTAATAGAGATGAGATAGAAGAAGAAATAAAAGGTTGAACTAAAAGCAGTTATATTCTACTGTATGTTTTCCCCATAGCTGCTGCCATGACGATTTCGATCGCAGTCAGTGCGATTTTAACTGGAGTTCATGTCAGATCATCAAACAAAAACGTGTTCGGTTCATCACCATTTGTGGAATTCATCACGTCTCACGAATCTCTGTGGTGAAAGGCTTTTACCTCACCTTCAAGTTCGGTCCTTCGAAACAGCTCCAGACACTTCTGCCTTGTGTGCAAGACTTTGTAATTTGTTAACTTACACTGATAGCAGATAGGATTTAGTCACGGTTTTGCTGCTTTGGCGGGGTAACCAAGGATTTTCAACACTCCACTTAAAAACTGTCTCCATGGCTGAGCCGTGGCCCTTGTCTGGCGTTTTGCCACTGTAAACTGTGCTTGTATAAAGTCTGATGTATCTATTCTCTACAGCTGTGACAGAAGGGCTCTGTATGCCTGGAACAAACTGCTCTGTATGAGACGACATCTTGACAGAAAAAGCGTCCTTACCTGCTCCGAATGGGTCACACTTCGTCGCCTCTTACGTCAGACTTCCGTGAATAGTTCGGCTTCCTATTGCGGTTCTTCTATAGGTTCGGCATAATGAACTGTAGAAACTGGAGTCATTGTGTACACATCCGGACAGTCTGCCTTCGAAGGCATTCAACAACATTTCACTCGGCTGTACGCAAATGGCGGAAGTAGCTGTGTTGAAGAATATAAAAGATCTTGATTGGGGCAACATGTTGGGTGGGGGGGTGGGGGGGTAGAGATGTTTGTGAGGATCCTCGGTCATCCAGGTCACGATATCTCTTAGAGCTTTACGACTTCAGGCAACTGGACTTGCTTGAGGTTCTTGAAGACCCCTCATCCGAAAGGTGGCTTCAAGGTTTTTTCGAAAGAGGTGGTGTAACATCTTCAAGAACCTCAAGTTAGTCCAGTTACCTTCGTAAAAGCTGTAAGCGGTTTCAGAGGCCGCTCAGCGAACGGTCATGGACGATAGAAACAATACACCGATCTCCTGTGTCATATTCCTGTGTTTTGTTGACCCATCCACCCACTGTGACCTCTTTATACTGCGTCACCGCACTTTTCCCTTTGCTCCTGTCATAATAACTACGACCACTAGATGTCGCCTGACAACAAAATGTAAACTCTGGGTCATAAATAAGCGGCTGAACGAACGACCTTGTCTGCTGGTTTTTCACAAGAGGACAGTCTCCAACATTTAGATGGCTGAACAACGGAGTGAAAACGATTGATTCCTGTTTCTGAAAATCAAAAATGTCCCAGCTTTAGACGTTACATTTTCATTTTAGATATTAAGAGCAGATGAGACTCAAATCCAGAGCAGCAGTGAAATAAACTTAAAACTCCTTGGTGGGCAGCAATATATCCAACCAGTAGTGAGTAACATAAGGGTCAATCCAAACAATAGATGCACCAAATATTCTCCTTCAAATATTTATGTATGAATTCCCATGTGTCTAACGTTACACTAAATCAACATTTCAAGTAAATACGACTGTTGCGGAGGTCGCTGCTCAGAGTGCAGACAATAGAAGAAGCAAATAGTTGGGCCGGGCGAAGAAACAAGAGCCGGCTGGTGAAAGGGGTTTGTGATAGAATATATGCAAACAGGAGAAAGAGAAATTGGGATGCCTATTTCTGAAATGATGGAGTATGACATGTGCTCAGCTCTCATGTAAACGCTCGCTGCCTCCCTCCCACACAGGCTTGGAGAGGTGACTGGGGGAGAGAGGAGCCGAGGAAATGCCTGTGGCCGAGCCTCTTATTTTTCCATGGCAGCGTTATAAACATATAGAGCAATAACATCTCCTGTACGTTCCCTCTCTGCCCGCAGAACTGTGGCTGGCCTCTGAAAGCAGCACTATGTTATTACCGCCTGCCATGAATGCCTTCTATGTGCGTGCACGCATGTTCTTATCTGTCCTCTGTTGCTCTCACATGCATGTCTGTGAGCAGCATGTGTGTGTGTGTGTGTGTGTGTGTGTGTGTGTGTGTGTGTTTGCTCCCTGAGAAGCAGGCGACATATAATAAGTGCAAATGTTTATTTCCAAAGGCTTCCTGTGTAAATTCTCCTGCTCGGCCTAACACAGGTAGATTCACTGGGCCTGACGCGTGGGCGTAAATATGTCACAGAAATAGACTGAAGGTAAATGGTGGAGATTGTGCGTCGGCTGAATGGGCCCGACTGTCTCGGAAATAGGAATAAATAGGTCTTTGCATCCACAAATCTGCAGCTTAGCCTTCCCTCTAACCAGTAGTGGTAAAGCAGTAAAGCCTAACAAGTTTACCTGTTTATGTACATACGCAGGATTTTATTGATTACATACAGTGTGACCATTCAGGGATGGAAAGATTACTGCCGCATGTTCATCGTTCAATATTTGTATAATTCAGCTTCAGGTTCCTAAGAGTGTCGCATCACTTCTTCATTTCATTTTAGGCACATAAAGAGCCACTTTGAACACATTTAATGTTGTGTTTTTGTGTTTATCCAACAGTTTTCCACTCAAAAAACTGATCCCAATAAGCAATAAATACTAATATTTAGTCTTTCTATCATTGATATAATGGGGTGGACACAATATTTGCTCTAACTTATCATTATGAAGTAAATGCTGATTGCATAATACAGTGGCAATGACACCTTTGGCCTTTAGATTGGTTTCCCTATAAGCTTCACATTCACTACGCACACGCACGACAATCTTCAATAACACAGCTGTTTGCAGCTGTTCATAAGAAGCTGTTTGTAAGTTTTGCTACCGCTATGTAGCTAACGTTAGCATTAGCAGCTGTTTACTTACCAGTATACAAGAAACATTGTGAGTTCAGCATAAAAATTCACTCGTTTACTCACGAAGCACCTTCTCTTAGTGGAGACACTTCTTTTCTTGTAATGGAGTTAGCATGCTAACGAGCTAGCTCCAGTCTTTTCGAAACTGTCTCATCACTTACCGATACCGAGTCACTGTGGCGTACTATAACGCCTCATCCTTTTTAAAAGCAGTGATGGCTGAAGACTGGCAAGTAAACATGCTAACGTCGGCTGTGTAGCAATAGCAAAACTTACAAATAGCTCCTTTAACAATGTCATGACTCTGCTTCTGTCATGAAAACTGATCATTTTTAAGGCTTTTGAAAAAGCAATCAAAGCTGTTTTAAGGATACGCTTATTTGTAATCTCTTGAAATAGCTAAAATATACACGGCCATATCCATCTGTCATCACTCTGTATTTTGTCAGGAAGGCTTTATTCACCCTTCCAAATGTTCCAAATGCTACAGCTGATGATGAAATCACAGGCCGAGTAGAAGCAAGAAACAAGAAAGATTCGTTTTGGCTCCAAGACTTAATTTTCCAAAAAAAAAAAAAAACTTTAAAAACATTATCCGTTCTCATCCCTGAGGACAAAGGTTCTAGTACCAGTGTGGAGGGAAAAAAAACGCTATAAATATGTGAAATTCTCCTTTTAAATACTTAGATGAAGAAGGGACGAGTCCTCCTTCCAAAGCCTGGGAATCATCCTCCCAACAACAACAGATAAAAGTAGTTGTTGGATGAGACCAGTGTCAGTAACTCTTTTGCTTCTTCCTGCTTTGACCTTTCATTTTTCTTGTCTGTATATAATCCTACACTCTTAAACATACCGTGCCACCACCTGCTGTTTACTTAGCATGCGTGCGTGTGTCCTCGTGGCAAATTAAAATACTCCAAGGTGTTTTGAGGAAACACTTCGCTGTAAGTCACATCCTTCCTGCCTCAGCCTGGAATCACATTTGTCATCTGTTTCTCTTTATTTGTTAATGTTGGAATACAGAGTTATTGGTCTCACCATTTCATACTGTCGACAGCAGGAAATATATCAACTCTGTTCTGTGTGCAGACAGAAATAACAGAGCAAAACCATTTCAAATCGTGTTGTTCGTCATATCTTGGTGTCTGGTGTTGTCCTGTGTTTCTATTTCTGCCTCGTTTGTCTGTAATTACATTTTCTCATATCAAAAATACCATAAGAATAACACCCTTTGGTGTGTGTTTCTCTCTCCTTGTGTTTCTGAAATTACCATTTCTTTTGGAAACCGATCATGACAAACATACAAATCACAAAACAATATGTTTCTAAAAATATATTGTTTGGATGGGATCTTCAAATTAGGGACGAGCAAGCGCCCTGCTTTCATGTTTTCTCCATAATTCACATGCAGTACATGATACCGACACGCCGGCCCTAAACTATTCATGCGTTCTTCTCATCTTTTGAGTATTTCTTTAAAGATTTACCAGCGAGATGCTTTGAACGAGGCCTGATTTTGACTCTGCGTTGTGAAGATGCACCGGTTGGGCAGAGCAGAGCTCACACTCTGCTTTTGTTTTTCCACATCCTGCCTCCTGTTAAGCTCATGGCAGCGTCCTATTAAGGTTTTAAGACGTCCGGGAGCTGATCTGTTCGTGTCACACATGCAGAAACACACATGGAGATCTTTGAGTCAAGGTAATGAAGAAAAATATATCAGTCAGTCACGCTGGGAACGAGCGAGGGCAGCTAATGAGCCGCCCTCTGTTGTTGGGTGCTTAATATTTTACATGTTTTCTGTTTGTTTGCTTTGTATTTAAGGCTGGATGGGAGCTACAGCGTCAGTCAGGAAACATGCTATCAGCCTCATGTGGGCGATGTCATGGTACAAATCCACATTTTGCAAAAGTCACAATTCATAAACATTTACTTGGCGTTCACATAAACTTTTTCTTCTTCTGCAGCTGACAGAGACTCTTCCCTTTTCCACAATCTCAAATTCTCAAACATACATTTCAGTTTGTGAAACAGTTCTGGCGACGCATGATGAGCTCGGGGATTATTGTCATAGCCAACCCCAATATTATAGAATTACAGTCAGACAGAGCGACTCCTGGTGCTGCGCGGACAATTACACTGCGGCCTGGATCTCAGTGGAAAAGCTCCATTAGAGAGAAACCTCAGTCTATCAGATGCTGAAAAACAGGGAAGTGTTGGCAGATAATGTGTCAATACCAACCAGAGTAATCGCAGCAGAGGCTCAGAGGGGGTCCGACTCGGTTTTATTAGAAGGTTCCTCTCCAGGAAGAAATGTAACACCAACGGGTTCTTGCAAAAAAACACACACAGGCTCCGGTCGAAGAAACATTCACTCTTTGCCTTTCTTTTAAGAACATAAAAACCATTATTCCATCTATTACTGGTCTCACTCTGGACTCTCTGGGCTGGAATAACCTTTGTAGTTATCTGACAGCGTTCTTCTTCAAAGACTTTTCTCAATCTGCAGTAGCTCTCACTTGAAAACCACATTTTCGTGTCAGATTTCTGAGGCCAGAACCTACAAGAGTTTGATGGCTCCTTGGCAGCTTCATCCACAGCCGTTTGCTCTCTGCTGCGGGTGCTTCAGTTCACCGCACAGTCAGCTGCCTCCATCTTGTGGTGAATGTTGTATCCTGCACGAGAGCCCTGCATATTTTTGAGGATGGCTGGCACGCTGGGATTTGCCACTGAAGAACAGGCATCTGAAGGTGGCAGTGTAGCTCCATATCTGAGCCGGAGGGCTGCAGGAAGAAACACTACATCCTCTGAAAGACTGGGGTCTAATATTCAAGGAGGAATCTCTCTGAGGATCTGTGCTCATAAACATAAAGAAATTATAACTCCACGATTTAAAAAAAATAAAAGAGAAGTAAGAACATATAAGACAAAACTGTAGAATAGGTTTATAATAAGTAAACACTGACATTTAAAATCATGTTCCTAAAATTCCCAATTCCCAACAATGTAAAAGCAAATAAAAATGATCATATATTGTGGCTTCAACAGTGATTAAAAGTCGGATCTAGACTGTTGAGAGAGTGAAATGACGACCTCCTGATGCAGGTAACTGGTAGGTGGGGCTGTTGGATCAGCTGAACCCAGTCCTCCTCAGCGCTGAGAGCTGCTGTCTCAGTCCGAGCTCAAAGCTTTTCTTTGTGCGTGCTGTCCTTTAGCTTCTTTATCATTTAGCTCACCAACACCAACATTTGATGGAACAGAGCAGCCATTAAAAACATGGAATCCTTGTTATGGATATTTTACTCAATGTAAATAAGTGATACTGTCAGACACTGAAATGAACCATGAGGGTAAAAGCTCTAGAAAACGCTGGTAAGTGAAGTATGAGTTAAGATGAATTTGTCAAGATGCTATTTCCAAGTTTTTTTTTTTTTGCAAACCCAAAATAAAAATCAATCAATAAATCTTGCTTTTTAACAAGAACATCCTGAATGAAACAGCTTTGATGAAAAGATTAAAAGCCAGTGTCAAACTTTTCTCCAGACACCTTAATTAGCCGAGAAAACAGGCGTGAAAACTCTTCAAAGAAACTGATCTGTCGTGTCTGGCCTAAGGATATTTAACAATATAAACACGTCACGACTGTCGAGCAGTTTTATCCGTCGAGACCTTTTTGACAGTTCGTAATATTAATACACGTGCTTTAATTGCCCCCCGTTGGCATTTGAAGCATGTAAACAAAAATAATAAGTTCTCTTTGGGAGGCTTCTCAGATGTGATGTCTCAGCTCCACGATGTATATTGTCTTGTTTATATATGAATCTGACTTGCATGTACTGGTTCACATCACATCACCAATATAACGTAAAATGAGCTGATGTCAGCATAAAGTTTATTCTATAAATAAAGTCATAAAACATCATAAAAATAAAAAAACAGGAGACGAAACACGGGTCTGCATACTTTATTTTTTTGTTTTTATTTTTCATATAAATCTGATGAAGACTTTTACACAAGTTATCACACTATCACACAAAGTCTTTAGTGTGTGTGTGTGTGTGTGTGTGTGTGTGTGTGTGTGTGTCTCTCTCTAATGCACCAGTTGCTCGGTAACCTCTGTGTAAATCACAGTGACACATGAGGATACACAGGTGAGTCAGAGAAGTTCATGTGTCAGCTGTAAAGGACCATCCTGGATATTTTTGAACATTTAAGTTTCTGGTTTATTTATTTATTTTGCTTGTTGTCAAAAATCTAAACTTTAACAGCATCAAAAAACATTAAACACTTTGAGTAAAGGCCTGTCAATCAGTTTGGAAGTGCAGGTTCCCAGGTTGACTATCCTTTTGCATAGATTTGAATTATAAATCGTGCCTTTACTTTAAGAGAGATTTGTCGTGTGTGTGTGTGTGTGTGTGTTTGTGTGTGTGTATGTGTGTGCGTGTGTGTGCGTGTGTGTGCGTGTGTGTGTGTGTGTGTGTGTGTGTGTGTGTGTGTGTGTGTGTGTCTGCAGAGTGAGTGAATTATAAGATCTGATCTTAGGGCTGTTTGGGTTCAGAACTGGGTGAATATTAGCATCAGGGTCAGAGTGGGTCGGGTACTGAGATGTGTAGGAGATGTATTATGTCTCAGTTCGACCCCCTGTAGAACAGCCATGTGGGCGATGCAGTAAAGAGGAGTTAAACACAAGCTGAACTCAGTGTATTTGTGTTTAAAGGTGTGTAATCTGTTCATAGTTATAAAATGTTAGTGATCATTAACCATTAAATTCATGCAACACATACAAACTTCCTCTATTAAAACCAATGAACCGCAGCTGAAATAATCAACGAGAGTAATTGTCTATAATTCATTTCCATTAGGTTTTCATGTTGTAGCACGGATAGACAACATCAAACATTAATCACGCCTTAATGTTATGGTGTATAATCGCTTTATGGTCTGTTGGGATTTGTCAGTTTTGCGGGTTCAGCGCTTCGTAAAATTGGGCTTCTGTTGACATTTTTAAAAACTGTATACACAGTCCTGGAGACCGGGTTCACAGTCCTGGAGACCGGGTTCACAGTCCTGGAGACCGGGTTCACTGGAGCCCAGGGACCCATTGATATAAAGCGAATGAAAGGTTTATAATTTACACACTTTACATGGTGATCAGTTAAATATGCGCCGACTGAAACAGCAACTCATCCCTCAGTGTAAAAGTCTTTCTGTCTCACAAGGTTTGGACAAGTTCAGTCAGTGTGAGGAAGCAGTTTCACAATGTGACCAAAGAATACAAATAACAAAAACTTCTTTAATGAGACTCATTGGGTTTGTTATGTGTGTTTGGCATTTCATTCTTATATTTATTCATTTATTTATTCATTTTAGCTACAGAGATGAATTTGAATGAGGAAAAAAGAGAAAGAAAAGGAAACACTATTTTGGAAACAAGTTTTTACCTTTATGAAAAGTTTGTTACTGAGGTGGGAAAAGTATATAAAAAGTAAATGATAGGATAAACATGACAGTATCTGATTCTCATCACCCAAAATAAAATATTTTCCAGATCTCACTATGTTCAACTTCCCCCCCAAAAAAAGTTTAAGGATCATTGTATATTCCATGAATTATATCAGATCAAATTATGTGACACATTTTTGATTTATCATCATTAACAGCTACAGTCTAATTCTACATGATGTAATAAGCTTAAATCACACTTGTGATTTCAGTGTCTTTTCATCAGATTAGCAGAAATAACTAAACACAGGAAAGCAGTGTTTATATTATTGATTATTATTGTTGTTATTGCAGCCGGAGTCAGGTGTGTTGTTCGTGATCACAGCCTCGTTCCCTCTGAGAAAACCCGCGCCCAGCAGGAGTCTGTTGTGTCTCTCCAGGAGGTTTTGACAGGGGAAACATTTGGGAACCACTGACCCAGTCTCTGCTGAATGAGCGAGAACATGACCACACCCCCTGTTCCTCCGTGTGTGTCTATTGGCTGTTGGGAATTATCCGGTGCCTGGATGTGGCCACTGTCAAGGGTTTATACTATTAAAACTCCCCAAACTCCACCGTCCTCCCCGACACTTGTTGCTGCTACCTGCTCACCACCAGGAGAGGACACCTGAACCGCTTCAGCATTTCCTTTGGGATTTCCCGCGGGGAGTGATGAACTCCATCGACCCCCAGTCCCATCACCAGCACCAGCACCACACCTCCCCTACCGTCGGCTCTCTCCCACCCAAAGGCGCCCAGGAGGCCCCGGACATGGCCGCTGTCTACTGCGACAACTTCAGCAGCATGTACCACCAGCAGAGCCTCCAGGGCGCGCAGAGACCCGCCGGCTACGGCCTCGGGGAGTACGCATCGTCTCCAAACCCGTACCTGTGGCTCAACGGGCCGGGCGTCAACTCCTCCGCGTCTTACTTGCACGGCAACAACCCGGCGTCGTTCATCCCGCCCTCCTACGGCTCGCAGCGGCAGTTCATAACAAACTCACCTGGATTCGGTGGGCCCGACCTGGGCTGGCTGTCCATCGCCAGTCAGGAGGAGCTGCTGAAGCTGGTCCGGCCGCCTTACTCCTACTCCGCGCTCATAGCCATGGCCATCCAGAACGCGCACGAGAAGAAGCTGACCCTGAGCCAGATTTACCAGTACGTCGCCGACAACTTCCCGTTTTATAAGAAGAGCAAAGCCGGCTGGCAGAACTCGATCCGGCACAACCTGTCTCTGAACGACTGCTTCAAGAAAGTGCCGAGGGACGAGGACGATCCAGGTACCGTGAACGCACCAGGGGAAATGTTATTAAAAATAATACGTGGCGTTCGGGTTCAGTCTAGTCACCTGGAAGTCTTAGTGAGGCTGAAATAGACGTGAAATTAATTGAGCATGAATTAAACTGACTTTCTGTCTTCAAAAGAAAAAAAAAATTATTTATTATTACACTTAATTATTTTTCATAGAGCCTCAAACTTCCAGTGATTGGTCAAATAAGTCTTACCAACACCTGACTCAAAATAATAATCATTCTCTAAAAGTCCTGACATTAATTGATGCTGTGTGGTAATTTATTTATAATTTATAATCAACAACAAGTGGTTAAAATTTGAGACAGGTAGATAAGCCAACTAAAAATAAAAAAATAAAAAAAGAGTGATAAAAGATTGAAACAGAGAAATTCCTATCAATTCAAAAACATAAAATTATTTTAAAAATATTTAAAACAGCAGAATAAAATAACAAGGTGTTATTGAAATATATATTTTAATTTCCCATAAATAAACCTTGAATTTTACACCATTCTATTTCTACAAAATAATACATCCATTGTACTTAAACATGATTTGAATATTGTTTTTAATTGTTTAATTATTAGTTCAAAAAGGTGTTATTTATTATTACTGTTCCTTCAACCTCCAGAGAATCCAATAATAAAAGAATATAATGTTCAAAATGAGCCTCCAGGAAAAAGACTGAAATATGAGATAAATGGTAAAAACTTTGTAGATTTAGATTTGAAAACATGGGACAGAAGTTTGTTATAACAGAGAGAAATTGTTTTATTTATTTATTTATTTGTAGAGACATATTTTGTCACAAAAAGGCAGAAAATAGGTAAAAAATATTTGAAAATAATTTATTTTATTTTGACAATATAACTTCTATATAACAGGCCCCAAAATATCCATCAGGTGAAGCAACATTCAAATATTTGATTTTCAATGTGTCATGTGTCTCATCTTCAATCACAGGAAAAGGAAACTACTGGACGTTGGACCCAAACTGTGAAAAGATGTTTGACAACGGAAACTTCCGCAGGAAAAGGAAAAGACGGTCAGATCCGAGCAGCGCAGGTGGAGCGGCGGCGGCGGCGGCAGTTGGGGCCACAAAAGTCGAGGACGGCAGGGCGGCGGTGGCGGCGTCCCTGAAGCCCTCGGACAGTCCTCAGCTCCTGGGACCGTCCTCTCCGGAGATGGAGGCGATGAACGAGAACCACAAGAGCTCGTCTTCATCATCACCGCCTGGACTGGCCTCGTCCGCTCCTTGTTTTAATAACTTTTACAGCAGCATGTCAACACTCAGCTCGGGGGGCCCCAGCCGGCAGGGGTCCCTGGGACTGGTGAACGAACTGTCAAATAGGAACATTACGGCCCTGAGCCCGTACCACCCCAACGCCGGTGGACAGGACACAGGGGTGTCAGAGCACAGCGAGGGTTTGCATTTCAACCGTGGAGTGTACTACAACACGTTTGGCAGCGGGCAGAGCGGACAGTTCAACAGCCACTTCTACAACAGCTTCAGTGTCAACAGCCTGATTTACCCCCGGGAGGGGACCGAGCTATAGGAGCTGCTGCACCACAACCTCACACTCTTTTAGGGACTTCCTGCTTCGTGAATCCCCCCTGAAAAAGAAACCACACACACGCACACATACGATACGTGCATTTCAGCAGCGAGGCCAGAGTGCAGGTCCTCGAGGTCGCGGCTTCTCTTCATCATGAACGCAACACTCCCCTCAGCGATCGGCTCACAGGAGAGATCAGAGAACATAAAGTATTTTAGCTACGCTTGATTTAACTTGACAAGTGCCCTGAGATAACTGCTGTTGTGATTCGGCGCTGTATAAATAAAAATTGACTTGACTTGACAAGCACTCAAACTGTGGAAACAGCAGACGGAAAGTCAAACAAAAAATTAGCACTTATCTTTTTTTACTTCTTTATTATTTCTATATTAAAGCTCCTACTTTGCTCTTAATGCTAAAAATATATTTGCAAAGTAAGACAACCACTGAAAACTTGTACTTTTTAAAAATATTTTAAATGTCTATTTTTTTTTTACTTTTTTCTGACAGTTTCAACAGAAACTTTCCCAAGTCTTATTGTCACAACTACTTTTGTCATGTTTAAGATGTAAATGTACATTTGATATCTTGCCACTTATGCCAAATCCAGCCCGTATTCCTTTTGGAGCAGCTAAATTCTCCCAGTTGATTTACACATGTTGTTGAAACTGTTCATTCATAATCAACTCCAATCTGCCAAAGTTGCCTTTGTGAGACCGCCATTACCTCAGAACAACAACCACACGAGACGAGCGTGCCCTGCTGTAACGGGTTCACCTGCATATTCACACAGTTTCTTTCTTTTGTTTTTTTTCCAAATGCAGCAATAATTGATTTAACACAAATATATGATCCGAAACAGGGCTTGCCTTATTTTTATATCCTCCATGTCGACTGAAACCACAGCACTAAGGCTCATGTAAATACTTTATAAATGTGTATTTTTGTAAATTATAAAGATAGTTTGAGACTATTTATGCTATTTATGCTAATAGGCATTTTTTTCTACTATTGTCTGAACATAGTTTGATTAAAGCAGAAGTGAATGATATTAGCTTACGAAATGTGCCGAGAACAGTATCACTACAAAAACCCAGATGTCCTAAATATATATTAAAACTATATGCTGTGTCATGGTCTCTCTCAGGATTCAACGTGACAATCATTGAATGGCTTTTGTATCTATTATTGTCTTTTTTTTTTTTATCTTTATACCGTACATACAGCTTACAGGCAGTTTTCAACTGTGATTATAAATAAATATCATGTGGTCTCTATTGTATTGTCATGCATCATTTTCAAATAGGGCATCAGTGTATTTGGTTCTTCATTATAATTTGAATGCAGATTGACTTTAATCTCGTATTTAATTACTTCCACTCCATTTCATCTCAATGCAGCCTCTTGCCAGTTCCATAAAAACAACAGAAGCATCCGCGCAGTGTTCAGTTGTGTTTCTGGAGGTTAAACTCCAGACGCAGCTCGTTCACAACCTTCAGTTCATGTGATTTTTTAACCCGTCGTATCGGACTATAAAACCCTGGCTGCAGAATTAAAGCACGAAGATTTGAATCAGTATTTCCTCGGTTGCATGGTGCCAAATTTACTTTTCACTTTAGTGATTCAAGTTCACGTCCAACTAAAACAGAATTAATCTACCTGTCTCCTTTACTCCACGGAGTGAGCTTCTCTTCCTGTCAGACCAGAGATCAGTGCTGAGGAGTAACGCTGCTCTCAGTAGACAATCGTGTTGCTGAAAAACATGCAAATCGTCTTTTGCAGTTTGTTTAATTTTGTTTTCTGTTGCTGGGAAGTGGGACCGTTGCCCAGCTACACTGGCTGACCCCCAAAACTCAAACCTCATCTGTCGGCACTAATACCCTCTTATGAATCTAAGCAGGTCAAAAAAAAAAAAGATGCCACAAAAAATGTTGTAAACATGAATAAATGCTTTATTTTGAAGGTTGGTAGTTTCTCTATAATTTCCTTGGAAGTTTTCCAGAGGGAAACATGTAATTTGGTATAATTTATAGTCAAAATGGGGACAGTGTTAAATTGTTGTAATACTTTAAAATGTATTGCATCCTTAATCAAGGAGTCTTTTAGTGCACAGGCGACACGTCAGTTTAATCTGCAAAATTTAGATTTTTCTTCTACAAAGAAGTTTATAATTCAACATGCTTGGAGAATAAAGATATAAATATAATTCATAATATTTATTTGGGTTTAAAGGGAAGTTTTCATTCAAGCAAAATCCAGTTTTTAGGATCCGTGTTACCTTAAAATCTGATATAATTCTATTTATCAATATTCTGTTTACTGTTCTGATATTCTGTGTGTGTGTGTGTGTGTGTGTGTGTGTGTGTGTGTGTGTGTTTTATTTAAAAAGAATTTTAAAACTCTACAGATTACATCTTCAAATCTGGTACATGGTTCAAATCACGTCTCAGTCCCTTCCTTAGAGGATACTCTTAAATGTGAGTTTATCAGCAGTGAATGGAAACCGCCTGCTCCCGTGTCACACCTCGCGTCCTCCAACATGTCCTCCGGTGACGCAGACGCAGGAAATCTGACGGGAAAAGCTTCGGCAAAATCAAGAGAGAAAGTTCAAGTTTGGAGGCGAGCCAAGCTCCCTGCAAAGACACCGCAGTTGACAGACGTCTTGATTCAGAAACCAGTGAAACAATAGAGCTATTGTCCACGGTCCTTCACGCCAATCCGCATGTATCAATTAGGGACTCTCTGAAGATATCCCCCTTAGACCGACTGGGTTTAAGCATCTCTTTTGTCTCCATTCTCCGGCAGTGTTTGCCCCAAATTAAGAGGAGGCCATCTTGCTTTGTTCCTGTTAAGAAACGACGCACCAAGAAATTCCCTCTGCAAATATTTGCCACCCATTGTGCAGATTAGGGACAATGATTTGACCATTTATTTAGTTTTCACTGTGTATGATTCACACCAGGCATGTGTTCAAGGTACTTAAGTGTTATGCTGTGAAACTGATATGATAGCGCTTTCCCAGCATCTCGGATTTGTCCCTCGGGGGAATTAAAAAAAAAAAAAAAGTGAATAATTATGGGAGCGAACGCAAACTCAATAACTGGTAAACAATGTGTGATGCAGCGTCGTCTTTGTCGTGTATCACCACGTATATTTACAACTGTTGAAAGTCTGTCACCTCCTGCCATGAACTCGTTTAGTCCTTGTTTAATTAAGCACACTATGATTCCTGCTACATACTACTAGCCTGCTAATTAAAGCCTATGAATTTAGCTCTTCATAAACACCCCTTCGTGGCCAAAGAGTCACACTGCTGCGACCCAATCTGCCAGTATGGATCAGTCAACACGCACTTTATCTCTCTGGTAGAAATGTGTCTCTTCATCCGCCTTCAGCGCCATAACGACTCCTAAACCACAATCTGATGACCCAGATCTGACTGTAGAGGTCAAACTCAGTTTTGCGCAGGCATTTCCAAAACTTTTCCACTCTGGCAAACTTCACCAGCACTTTCCGGTGAATGAGGACGCCGGCTGCCAAGTGTGAACTTCTCTATTAGAGGGGATCCACTGACCCAGGCTCTGTTTGATCACCTTCTTTTTGCGCCTGGAACATCGTACACCCCGTCCTAATTTGGCACCCGCACCGCTCTATCGGGTGACATTTGAAAAGCGGCATTGTTGGTCCGGGCTGGGAAGCGGGTTGAACACGGGACCATGGGTGCTATTTCAAGGGGTGACTGTATACTGTAGGTTCATGTCCTAAAACAACCCCATAGGACCCCTACAAGCCAAATTGTTCCTCAGATAATGGACGGGGGAAGAGGTGACGCCTCGCTAATGAGAAACATCTTGGAGGGAGCGCAGAAAGCAACTTGTCTGCGTTGCCAGCATGTTTCACGTGAAGGGCTAGAGATCAACCTCATCAAAGATCTCTAACTGTGATGTTAAATAAGGACAGCAGAGCGATGCTGTGTCAGGCGGGTGGCTCATTTCAGGACACAGGTTGCCAGTGTCCTGAAATGATCCACAAGGACAAACCTTGTTTTGTTTGACAGGGATCTTCAAAAATGCAATGTGCAATGTATAATACAGGATCTTAGGCACTGGTACAGTGCAGAGCATATTTTAAAGTGCCGGTGCACTCGTGTCGGAGGGAGGAGAGGGGCAGCATCCGAAAGGTGTTTCGAGTCCTGAAGTTCACTAATCCCTTTGCACGAGCAGCACACTCATTATCACCTATCCAGTCAGTCTGTTTACCAAAGATTTACAGAAACTACTCTAGAGGAAAAAAAAAAAAAAATTGACAATGGTGAGTCAAACTTTTTGGCTTTCAATCTGGGTCACCACACGTCAACCTCACCCTTTTGTAGGCTTGAAGTTTTTCTTCACTGTCAATTTTCCAGTCATCAAACACCGTCAGTAAAGCTAGAATGAACTGTGACAGTACAGACTTGAAATTTCAAAAACACACAATGTACTTGAACAGTAAGTTGTGGACAGTGGAGGCAGCATTAAAACCCTTTACTTAAATAAATAGATTATAACCATATTCTAAAAATATTGCTTTAAAAGTGCATGTATTTTTTATTTATTTTCTTTAGCCAAATGTAGTTAAAATATGAAAAGTAAAAGTACTTGTTGCAGGAGAGGAAAGTGTCTTCATATATTACAGTATTGTTCATGTACGTGCGATGTTCACTTCACCTGCCTGTGTCTGATGTTGAGCATTAACTGTTAAAACATAAGAAAACAGTGATGTGGAAGATGTATAAGTGCAGGAATGAGAGTCGGGGGGGGGGGGGGGGCATCTTGATGGGTACTGTCTGGGAAGGAGTTTGAAGTTGGGGGAGCGGGGAGGGTTGATGGTGGGGTGGCTCGGGGGGGTCCTGAGTATGATTTGATCCTGGAAGGCTCAATTAAGTGGTTCGTTTACCCCTCGTGTGGAGCTGGTGAATTGGAGCCAGGTCAGCTCCGGGTTGAGGTGTTGTTCATTATTTTTCCGCCTGTCGGATCCCATGAGCGGCCGCTGGAGACGGTGGCTGCTCGGCGGCCGAGGAGCAAAGGGCCTGCCGGTGGGGTACGTCAAACACACTCAAAGCCTCTCCCCTTGCCTGGGGGATTATGATCAACAAAGCATGTCCCACACCTGCACCGGCCAGCACAATGGAAACTCCGCGGGCCAATGGAGACGCAGGGAGAGACCAGTTATTAGAGGCCCCCACCAATGAAATGGATTACATTAACCCCTTCTGTTGTTCTTCCTCCCGGAGCTTAAACATTGAACTGACAGACTCCACATCCCATTGAGAAAAATCCTGGTAACACTTTGTTACAATAGCTTTATTCCAGTTTATCCACCAACGGGGAAGTATTGTGTCTCTGCTGTTAAACTGTGTGATGACTTGATGAAGTGCTGTAAAGCTGTGCTGAAACTTTGTGGCGACTGGTTTCTTATCAGTGTTGACTGAACAAAGTAATAAAGCAAGTCAACGAGAACAGAAGTGAAGAGCAGAGGAACCTTTAGTTGCTTTTCTTTTTTTTTTTTTTTAGAAGTAAACTAAACCAAAAGCAGAAAAGACGACATGAAACTGAACAAAGGGAACAACATGTGAAAAGACCCACAAGGTTTATTGAGTGTACAGTATGTAGGTGGAGCGTCCGGCCTTGAAAAGCTTTATATGTGATTATAAGGAACTTAAAACGATGCTACTCGATGTAGTTTTGAAAAATGGCTGTAAAAAGTGAATAGTTTGGTTCTTGGTGAATAGTGTGTTGATGCTGAGCTGCAGCCGCCTCAAATCATCCTGTATTGTTAGCTTAGTCGGCTAATGACGAGGCAATGTTGCCATAGTGGCCACACTCGGTACTGCAAGCCCACAAAGACATTTTCTCCACACACTTTAATTACTAAAGGAAATGCTGTAACTTCTTAACATCATAAAGACCCTTTAATGACTTTGTATTATTAGAATTTCATCTATTAGGTTGAATATAATTCAGCAGAATCAGTAAATGATTTTATATATTTCGTCCTCGTGTGTCAGATGAAGTTTTTCCACATTTAAGACAGAAACCACTGATGTTCATGAGCAAGACGCATGTTGTCGAAACCCAAAAGAAAGTTCAGAATCCGTGGCATTGAGCTCCGTCAGTCACCATCAGGTGGGAGAATGCTGCTGCCTGGACGGAGGAAACAACAGTTAACTGGAAGTTCAAATTTTCCTGAAACTATTTCAGTGTGCGTTGGAAATGCTTTGTGCTTAATAAAGTAAATTACACACAAGCGGCAGCATGGTCCTGTGAGCTTATTCTGCTTTATCACTCAGTGTAATCTGCTCTGGCTAAGAGCATCATCTGATTGTGTCAGATTAACGGCACAGCCGTGCTGTACGTGCCGTAAACTGTCATGTTTTAGTGTAGATAAGAATATTACTGCTCCATATTCTCCGTATCTCATTCCTTTAAACTGTATCAACAAGTAAACAGCGTTGTTTACCCATAACTGTGCAGCGGTAACGCAGCCTGTGAGTATGTTTGGGGTTTGTTTCAGATGTGTTTTGGAGCAACAGAGCAGGAGGATACTCAAATATTTTCAATGAAGGAGGGTGCCAGTCCCCAGGGAACCCGTCATGGGCGAATTAGACCGAAGCTCAGAGGAATGTACATCGCTGCCCTCGTCCTCACCCCCTCCCTACACTCCCACCACCACCACCACCACCACCCCACCCCCTCCACACACACACACACACACACACACACACACACACTCCCTCCTCCTCTCTTTTCTCCTTTAATTGGGCCCGTTCTCCTGGCACCTCTCCAGATCACACTGTCACTTTACACTGCGTAATAAGCTATTAGCCCCGGCCGGACCGGGCTGCGCCGCCACCCCACGCTAATCGACATGGACATGGTCATTGTGTGGGACTGGGACTAAGGACAGCACAGTCCGGCTATTGTTATTGCCTGGACCTCGGAGCCCCGGACGCCCACGCCCTGGCTCACAGAGGGACAAGGGGGTAAGAGAAGGGGAGGTAAATAGACAGGGAGATCAAGGAGAGGTGAACTCACTCTCACTGCCCCCTAGGAAACAACAAAACAAACTGTAACACCTTCGGTTCAGCCATCTTGCTTTGGCAAAAATATGACTTTCTGCCTCGTCCCAAAACAATGGAGCACCTGTTTGAAAATTAGACCCCGATTCAGCCGAAGCCGCTCCAGCTATTGACTAAACAATTTATCATTAACATATTTTATCAGCTCAGTTTTGGCCGAATTCAAACCTTGTCATTTATGTGCAGGTCACGCAACTGAAGTGCTGTTTCTTTTTTCCAGTTACCTTTTCCTGGCACCTCGGCTCACTGACATGCAAAATACAGTTTCTCACTGAAGAGTTCACAATGATTTCCCAATTACAAACACACCATTCAACCACACACACACACACACACACACGTACGCACCCATGCACACGCACACACACACACACACATACACACCGCAAAGTAGTGGCCTTGTGGTTTGTGACTAAATCTAAAAAAGTCAGGGTGAAAAATAATCTTCCGCAAATCACTGTGTCTTAAAAAAATGCAGACGTGGGAGCAACAGCATTTTTTGATTTTTGATTTTTGTAGCATCTTTGCAGTTTCTCAAGCTTTTAACTCTGTGAATCTATTTGTTTATTTATTGCAGTGGTTTTCAAACATATATCATATTTTTTGTATTTTTGTTTTTTTCTTGAGCTTAGAGCTGTATAGTTTGCATGAAAGTTGCTTTATAAATAAAGTTCATTCATTCATTCATTCAGAAAGGGCCAAAATTCAGATTTGTCAGATATAACGGACACGAGATCGACAGAAACACAAGAGCAAGATATATTTTCCTGACTCCGGTTAGCCTGAGGGTGACCACCCCAGAGTTTCACAACCGCTGCATAAACAGAGAAATATTCATTATTAGTGTCAGTCTACATCTGCCTGTTGTTGGGATCCCCTTGGCACCAGTGACAGACAGGACTTAACAAAACTGCACGGTGCTGTTTTCACATATTTGTGATATATTTGACACATCAGACATACATTATTTGTGCTCGGTGTTTATTTCTCCTGCAGCTCTTTGATCAGAATGCATTTGATGGGAGCATATCTTCTGGCTGCAGGATGGAAGCGAGGAGGGAACCTTCCCTAAACCACGTTACATCTCCCGAACAAGTCCCAACACCTCCAGGCAGAAAATCAAGAGGTTAGACGAGGCCTTGGCACCGCAGCCCGTCTGAGGTGCTAATACTTGCACACAGCCTTGGCAGGGAGGGAGACACAGCTCTATTTTATGTTGGGGATGTACAGACTTCACATTCATCAACGAGTGTCAATCTCTCATTTGTCACCAGGACGAGATTCAGAACTTCTGCTGCTGCAGAACTGATATATACCTGCACGTAAATCAAAAGTAAGGAAGTCTGTTTACAGGAATGCAGCTTAATTACTCTGCTGGAAACCCAAATAATGACGGACGGGGTTTTTTTTTTTTAGGGTTTTCTTGGTATCAAAGATGTCTTAGTTTCTGTGTGTGTGTGTGTGTGTGTGTGTGTGTGTGTGTGTGTGTGTGAGTCTGTGGATGTGTGTGTGTGTGTGTGTTTGGAGGAATGCTGCAGGGGATGGAGGGCAGGCCGGGACAGAGCTATGAACAGGTGCATGATGGGGGTTAGTCCAGGGAGGAGCCCCTGTGGTGCAGTATGAGAGATTGACAGTGGGAGTGTGTGTGGTTAGACGTGTGTGTGTGTCTTGAACTGCACGTCTTCAAACAAATGTTGTTTCACATGAAGAAAACCTTCAAACCTCTTTGTTTTACTTTCATCATTTTAATGTGTTGGAGTTCACACGAAGCGGAGTCTTTCAGTCACATTTGTTTTTGCTCTCTACACGTGTGACTTGTGCATCACTATAATAAATACACAGTGTTCTCCATCTGTATTCACTGTAGGACTTTTTGGATAAAAACATCACCACATGTGTAAAAAGTGTATTCAATTACAAACATGATAATCTGCCAAACACGAGTCCTACTTCTGTCTGGACTGTCTCTTGTTTATTTAGGAAATGTCTCAGGCAGGTGCCGGACGGAAGAATGAAAAACGGACCCGAAGGTAAGAAACTGAGATGCATTCAAGTGTCAAATCAGCTTATTTCTTAGCGCACTTTTCTTGTATTCTCTGTATTGACAGTTGAGACTTAATTTTCCTAAGTTAGACGGACTCAACCTTCTGCTTTTATACAGGCCAGATACAAAGACAACAGCTGTAACTTTTACATTTGACAAAAGGAAGATTTAGAAAGAGTATGAAAGTGAATATCAGAGTTATGAGTAATAAACAGAACTTATAAATATACTGTGTGTGTTATCTAGAAGGGATTCTGACTGTGCTGTGTTGAACAGTTTCACTCTGCACGTTACAATTCTGTGACTTTCTTATCTATCTATTTATCTTGCACCCACCTTCACACACACACACACACACACACACACACCCTTCCTGCCTCCTCCCTCTAATCCAGCCCCCTCTGAGCTCAGGGTCCTGGGGAAAGGTTCATCCAGAGGGCGGAATCAGCCTCCATGGCAAACTAAAGAGCTGAGGAGGAGGTGGGGGGGGGGGGGGGGGGGGGGGGCATTCAGTAAGAAGGGGGACTGAGGGAGAGCATCATTCCTGATGGTTCCAGTAGGCATGATGTGTGTGTGTGTGTGTGTGTGTGTGTGTGTGTGTGTGTGTGTGTGTGTGTTGTGTGTGTGTGTGTGTGTGTGTGTGTGTGTGTGTTGGAGGTTCAGTGGTTCTGAGGCTCCTCACCCACGTTGGTCTGGGTTCACCGCTCCGGGTGTCTGCTCTCGGGTCAGGGCCGAGCTCCTCGTCAGATCCCGGTTGTGGCAGCTGACTGAGGCCACAGATTCTGGAGGGAATGAAGACGTTTGTCTGTGTGGAGTTAAAAAGAAAAGACTATTTAAGAGGGATCTAACGAACCCTCGACGAGGGTAAATGCAATCATGACTATTTTTACTGCTGTGTTAGTGGCTGGTTTGGTTGGTGATCTCACCACACAGAGTACAACTACAACTACAACTGAGTCAAATAAACTGTTTTGGAGGGAGATGTTTAAATCTCACAATCACAGTTTAGCAATTAATTAAAATAGCAGTGGTTTTGAATATCTAATTCCATTAATTACAAATTATGCACATGTAAAATTACAGCTGCACCCACAGCTGTTTCAGTTCATTTTGATATTGTTTGATCAGGCCTGAAACATGCTGGAGATCGGAGACCCAGCCAGGGGAAGCTTTTATTGTCTTAAATAAATTACTTTAGTGATTTGGTGACACAGTTATAAAGTTATAAAGACGGTTTTGCAGTGAGGGCACATTGCACATTAAAGGACACCTCACAGCTTCATGACCATGTTTCATTAATAACTTCAATTAACTGACAATCGGTTGAGGCAAAAGTATTTTAAGAAAGGATAAAGACACTTAATCTTTTCTTACAGCTGAATCAGAAACTTTAGATATAGAACTTCTTTGACAACAACATACAAGTTTCATGTTTCTGCAAGTTGATTTTCGCACCATGATGAAATGAACCACGTGGAAGACAGGAAAGTTGCCAGTTCCTCTGGAGCAATTACAGGTTAAGTGCCTTGCTCAGGGGCACCGCAGTGCTGGTGAATGAGAGACTGTTTGGTGTGAGTGTGTGTACACAGAGAGGGAACAGGAAGGGGAGTGACTGCTGCAGCAGTGTGTGTGTGTGTGTGTGTGTGTGTGTGTTGTTTACAGTTTACACAGCACCACATTGGCAGAGCATCAAAACCATGTTTCTTTTTGTTATGAGGTAAAAATAACCCCCAACCCTGAGGCAGGGCCGGGGCAAACAGATGCCTTTCTGTCATCCATGATACCCCACCAGTCCACACCAGTCCCCACCAGTCCCCACCAGTCCACAACAGTCCACAACAGTCCACACCAGTCCCCACCAGTCCACACCAGTCCACAACAGTCCACAACAGTCCACAACAGTCCACACCAGTCCCCACCAGTCCACACCAGTCCACAACAGTCCACAACAGTCCACACCAGTCCCCACCAGTCCACACCAGTCCCCACCAGTTCCCACCAGTCCCCACCAGTCCCCACCAGTCCCCACCAGTCCACAACAGTCCACACCAGTCCACACCAGTCCACACCAGTCCCCACCAGTCCCCACCAGTCCACACCAGTCCCCACCAGTCCACACCAGTCCACAACAGTCCCCACCAGTCCCCACCAGTCCCCACCAGTCCACACCAGTCCCCACCAGTCCCCACCAGTCCACACCAGTCCCCACCAGTCCACAACAGTCCACACCAGTCCACACCAGTCCCCACCAGTCCACAACAGTCCACACCAGTCCACACCAGTCCACACCAGTCCCCACCAGTCCACACCAGTCCCCACCAGTCCACACCAGTCCCCACCAGTCCACAACAGTCCCCACCAGTCCACACCAGTCCAGACCCTCATGGGAAGACGTTTTACCCAGAGGGAAACATTAAGCGATACCATAACAAATTGGGACACTTCTTAAATCATGAGAAATAACTCAAAGATGGACGTTTTAAATTAACAGGCTGAATATAATCAGTAATTACTCAATTAATTCAAGTGCTTTTCACTCAAGAACTCATCCACTGTGAACGAGCCGGACTGAGATACTTGTAGTCCAAAGGTTAAGGAAGGGGATCTGCATGAATCTCCTTGTTTGTTGTGTTTGAGTGCGTCGAGCTGCTACCTGCACAGGTGTGCTGATGGCAGATGAAACCGTGTTTTACTGTTTCATAGGTCATGTTACAGAATGAATGAAACTGTGGTTTTGAGATTTGTTGACCTGGGAAATTGTGTTTCTGTTCATAAGTTATATGGGTTTAACCTGAAAACTGGCGCTGGCGTTGCTTATTGTGAGAAATGGATGATAATTGATGTAATTAGATTTTGGTTGGTTCAGGGGGAGGGGCTTAGCAGTTATAAGCCTCTGGCCGACAGGGCTCTGGAGTAGTAGTCCATGACTCTGAGGGTGACGTGGTTGTTTTGTTTTGCTGTGGGCGTCCAAGTTCTTTTTTTTTTTTCTCTCACTATTTTTGTAAATAAAAGCACTGCACTTCAATCTGCTTTTGCGAATCAAGCCGTCTTGTTATTTTCCTGACACAGCTGACCCACTGTTTTTGTGACAGCGACAAAGTCATCGTTTTCCTGTCAGAGGTGGGATTGTTCAAAGTCAAGACGACTGCTGGTTCTCCAGCTCCTCACAAATCTTCCCTTTAACTCAGTAATAATCTGAAGCGGCGTTCTGTCCCAACAGTTATCACAGGTTACAGCGTCTGGAGTCTCTGTGAATTTGTAAGGCCACCTGATTGAAACCCACAGAAAGGGGAAAAGGGATATGGTCTAGTGTGTGTGTGTGTGTGTGTGTGTGTGTGTGTGTGTGTGTGTGAACCGAAGGGGGTTGAAGAGCTGGAAAGCCCCCAGTGCAGGTGCAATCCAGGGCCATCCGCGACGCTCCGTCAGCTTCGCGCCGGGCCAGTGAGGGGTTCAGACAGGGGGGGGGTGGAGGGTGAGATCTTCTCACCCCGCTGGCCTTCTCCTGCGAAGCAGAGCTGGTAATTTGGACAGAAAACTGGATTTGTGCCCAGCGGCCCAGCAGAGCCTGGGCAGCAAGGCAGTGAAGCAGCCCACGGTCGGGGCTCACAGCGGGGGACAGGGGCTGAACTCAGGATGACCAATATGTTTTCATTCATTCATTCATTCTGCTTTTCCTCAGATTGCCTCTCTCCCCCCTCGACCCCTCCCGCTCTCCCACTCCACAGATCCACTTTTCTGTGATCAGCTTAGTCGACTCGTACTGATGGATCATCGACTCCATTGTTAATAGTGCATACCAATGGAAATACAGTTTACCTCTGAATTAGGCCATTATTTCTAATTCTTCATAAAATCTTCTGTGTAAAAAAATAATAAAATAAGAACATTTTAAATAATAATAAAATGTCTCTGTTGTGTTTCTTCCCATACGACAAATTTATTTTTCATTCACCTTCTAACTCTGTTTTGGTCTTCACCAACTCCTGAGGAAAACATCTGGCTCTCCAGCTGCTGGTTCCACCACATTTACCAGTTAATCGCTTGGTCCTTTCTGCTGTTCGTTGTGTGTTACTGCCAAAAAAAAAACCAAAACAATGAGCTTAAAGAAGGTAAAATGCTGAACAGAGTTGAGGGAAACTGTGGAGATTTGATTCACTGTTAATATATAAATATTGATTAGAGCAGCTTTAAGCCCCAAACAAACAAGCGACAGCAATGTTTTAATTATATAACCTCTTTAGTGAACGCCTTAGTGTTCAAATTAGCTAATTTATTTGTGTCCATTATGAAAATGTAACTTGAATATCTATCTGTCAGCTCCAGGCTGCTGTAAGCTGTGGTCTGCCAGTGTTGTCAGAATCAACAAGTTACAGGTTACGTAACCCTCCTTTTAAAACACTGCTCTTTTCTGTGCCTCTATCCTCTGCACTCAAACAAGAACAGCAGTCTAGCAGATTCACCTGCCAAGCTTTGTTAGTCAGTGTGAGGTCTGCATCTGCCAAGGCAGGCACAGCGAAGTAATAGAAGGTAATAAAGTACCCCGTAATAGAGCATCGCAGAGGAGGTAATTACAGTGAGGGGTGTCTTTTAAAGGGCTGTTTGTAATGATTCATGGTTGCACAAATGCAATTTTCCTGTCACTCCCCTCTCATCACTCATTGCTGCTCGCCTGGATCTGCAGGGAGTCTTCTCCTCACCCCTGCAAGGAGCATTTCTACTGTACTAACCAGACACATCAAACATTTCACGCACAGGGAAAAAAAATTTCCATTAATTCAGCTAATGTTCATTTTAAGGGGCTTCGCTACGCAGTTTCTGGTAGCGCCGTAGCTTCCAGCGCAAACTGCTTCTTTCATCCCACACACCAAAACAGCTCCCACTGTGAATGTTATTATTTGCTGCCGACAATCATCAAGCGGGAGGATTCAAATCTGAACCATTCACTTCCAGTCAGCGTGCATGTGTGAGCATGTAGACAGGGGTGAGCCACAATGCAGAGACGTCTAACCTTTCCTTAAGCAGTAACAGCCCAGGATTAGTAGACTGTGGTATCCTGCATCTGCTACAGATGTTGATTAGGTATTTGGATCCTCTGTAGCCACTCGTCTTCCTGGAGTCCACTCATGTAAACAAGACAAAAAAAGTCATGTAAATTAAAATCAAAGAACAAAGAGAACAAGAAAATAACCACAAAAACTAGAAGAAGAAGAAGAAAATAATGAATAAAATGAGGTCGGTTGGTTGGTTGATGCAAACATGTAATATGTAAACAATAATACCAATAACAAGAGCAAAAGGGAAAAGAAGAGAAAACTGCATTTTTATTGTACGTCTTCTTAACTGAGAAAAACAAGAAATCTTAACAATAGTGTAGTAAAAATGTTTCAGTGAGCGAGTGTAAAGCGAATAAATCAAGAACGACTTGGACACAAAATAACAGCTGGCGTGATGAAGGAAGTAAAAGAAGTAAGGTCGTGAACGGCTCATACCACAACTGCAACACAACGCAAGAATGATGGTTCAATTAAAATCACTTTAAGAAAAGAAATAACATATCGATGCTAAAATGTTCCAAACTAAAGGCTCATTTTCTAGCTTTTCTCCAGAGCTTTCAAACAAGCCCCTTGGCCTTCTTCAGCAAGTGGAACTTTGCTCCGGTGACATCACGAGACCTAAGAGCTAAACTGCATTCGTGCGATAACAAATGGTCGTGTAGGTTATGGGCTGGGGAAAAAAGCCGTGGAATACAATCGAAAACTCCACAAAAATTGGAAGTAAGTGAACCTTGAGTTTAGATTATTTTGTAAAGATGAATGAATCTACTCGTCTCGCTCGGGGTATTCCACAGTCTCGGGTTGCTGATCAAAGAATATGAATTCACAACAATAGAGAAACTTACAGTGGGCCTGATTTTTCTTCCATGAATTCCAGAAAAGTTCACCTTTGATTTTTTTATGTGGTTTTCAAGTGATGTTCTTGAATTGGGGGGGGGGCATCATCTCTGCCCCTGACTCGTCTCAGATCCTTGTGTCTCTCAGTCAGTCTTGACAACTCTATAGGACTATTTGTCACCACAAGAAAAGCTTCTCAGGACCCCCCCCCCCCTTCTCCTTTTAATAACCCGGGTTCGCATGAGACGTCATTCATGTTCAGAGAAGGCGGGCTGGAAGAGACTCGCGGCAGAGCAGCACACCGACACCACGTCTTCCCCTACGCATCCCGGCCCCAACCGAGACCCAGACATCAAAGGCAGGTGGAGTGAAACCATGAAATTACAGGTAAGGTGTCAATTACCCTTTGAAACCAAGCACTCTCCAAATCCAGGCAAGACCCAGCCGGTCCCTGGAATTAGAACAAATAAAGAGTGACTGAAGGGAGAATGGTAGAGAAGGGGGGAAGAGGAGTGGAGGAGGAGGTTTTACAGGCTGTGTTGACAATATGGCATCAGTATAAAAGGTCCTAATTCAGCTTTAAATTACCCCCCTGTACTCCTCTCCTCACACAACCGTACAACCGCCACCTGTTTGGGTGTGTGAGGAGGTCTTGTCTGGGAAATAGGTGGAGAAAGGACTGGTTGCAGGTAAAAAATCTGCATTTACATTATTGTTTTTACTCACACCAACTTTCTCCTGAGTTTTTTTTGGAGGAAAAGCAATACTTTTCTACCCAATTACATCCCTTCTCTCGCTCGCCCACCTTCTTCTCCAACACACAGGGCAAATTTGAGCATGTAATGGAGGGTAAACCCAACTAAACTCCCTTCTAATTTACAGGAGCACCTTTTTATGGGAGGCATAAAAATCTTTATAGGGTATATTACACATAGTAACATCGAACTGATTGTTAGTCATTCAAGTTTACAGTCTGTGTCGAGGGGGAAGGTGCGAAAGTAACGCAGTCTTTTTGTTCATGTTTGTTTTTTTTCCAAAGTTGTTAGGTGGAGTCATCGCCTGCCTTTTAGTACAAACACCAGATTAATAATTTACTATTTATTATTTTCTTATGAAGAAAACTGTCACCGTGGGAATTAATTGAATTAATTATCATTCTCCCTTACTCTCTCTCTCCCTCTCTCTCTCTTTCTCTCTGTGTACCATGAAGCCAGTTGACAGCTCGTGAGGGAAAATAAAAAAAATCCAACCATAGCTTTGGGTTACACAACACACACCCACCTGCTGCGCCACAGACATCGCTAGCCTGGTCCAGCCCAGACGCTGCAGAACACCCACAACGCTTCCCTGCCCCCGGCCTGCCTTCCTCTGCCAGGTGGTCCGCACCGAACCCGGGGCTCCGAGGTAGCCGGACGAAGGTCAACATGACCTGAGAAGACGGGAACTCTTTGCCTCACAAAGAATCTATTTATATATGAATGTCAATCTGAGAATAAAGAACATGACAGAAGCTGAAACGACTTAGACTGCGGTCAGCTCAGATACTGAGCTAGAGTTAACAAACCACACTGTAAGTGGTTTTAACCCGAAAACACTGCAGCATCATTCATGAAAACAAAACCCTGCATGTCTTATTGACAGTAAATCAGATGGTAGACCAAGCGTGCGCAACAACCAGAACAACATCCTGAGCATATTCACATTAATGTCATTTTCAAGTGTTTTCATGTCGTACGTGCGTTGATGGGTTTTGTCTTTAAAATTCAGAAACCAAGGAACGATGACTCATGGTGGAGGTTAAAATGTGGCCTTGAAAAATGGCAGCTGAGAAAACAATCTCAGACGAACTACACTTAATATCGCTTCATCTATGTTAGCAGATAGCGTGTGCTTCGTTGTCACAGGGTTGCAGGTTTACAAGTGGAACTTTAATAATATCGTGGCTGCTCTTAAATGCTTCAAAGTTAATTTTCCTTGGAAACAGCAGTTAACACCAGAGCACCTGCTGAAGTTACTGTATGTATTGTATATATAACAGCGTATGTCAGTTCAGTTTCGTGTGATGGTCAAAAGTCAAAGTATAGTAGAGTATATAAAGGAAGGCCTTGCATTTCAAATAGCAGCTCATACACAGTAAGCCATCGTGAACATAACAACATATTGCAGTTCACAAAAAAAACCTACTGATGCAGTGTCATGAGTTACATAACCTACTTGTGTTTTTTTGTTTAGTCTGCTGTCAAACCGTGCATCACGTCTTTATGTGAGGTCCTCTTATTATTTTCATGCATTGTGTAACTGTCTTGTAATGTGCCAGCACCAATTAATGAAGTCGAATTCCTGTTGTACCACCTGCACTTGGCACGTACACGTGATCCTGACACAGAGCAACAGCAAACGGGTTAAGGTCTAATTGAAATTCTCCATCACAATTTCTTCCTGTAGTCATGAATGTGGACACATTTTGACAGTTACCATGGAAACCGCAGACTGTATTATGATGACACGCCTGACACATAATGAAGTGAGCAGAACGTGTCTTTGCCTCTTGTCACCCTCCAGAGGAGAGTTAAAGGGCAGGATTCGCTCACAGCTGCTTTTCTTTCCTAAGTGTTTCGTGCTGTAACTATTAACTAGTTTTAAACTTTACTAAATCTGGCAGCAACATTAAAACATAAGAAATGTCTTAGCTAGTTGCTAGGAGACAATTGTATTGTGCCATGTAGTCAAAAGCAAAGTAAAGATAAAGTCACTGTGTCATGGTTTTCCCTAAGAAGACACTTTTTGTTTGTACACTTTTGGACTTTTGTTAGACTCTTATTTTGTATTACTTCCCTTGTGTGTCTTGTGGTTATTTCACTTCCTGTCTTTGTCATGTTTCCCCTCCTTGTAGATTGTCTGCCCCGCCCTAATGTGTTTCACCTGTGTTCAATTACCCATGTGCCTTCCTTGTGTCTATTTAGTCCCTGTGCTCTCATTTGTCTTTGTCAGTTTGTCCTGTCCCCCACTGCGTCTGTTTGAGCTGATGCTTAGTTTTCAGTTCATTCATCCTTCGTTGTGGATGAGATTTTTTGCCGCACTTGACTCCATTTTATTTTCCTTTTTAGTAAGACTTTTGTTTATTCACCACCTACAGCAAATTCGTCCTCTGCCTTTGGGTCCAAAATCAAATCGTGACACACTGTAGCATCACAGGCTGCAATAAACTTCCAAATATAACATATAATATATTGCCAACCCTTTGTAATTGTGGGTATAACTTTGTTTTAATTATATGCATTCATAGAATAATATATATACATATATTAATATCTATATTATTTGTGTTAGAATGAGTACGAAATATATGACTATGCAAGCTAGCATAATCTATCTGGCTAATGTTAGCTGTTCATTTAACAAAAACTAGGTATTACTTGGTTTTAAAAAAATATTATAAATTCAAGCATAGATAATATCTATGCTATCAAGCTAATGTTATTTAGCCAGTCATATAACCAATTGGTACGATTTATTCATACATGCATGAACAGTGTGTGAGCGGTAGTGGGAGTGGGGAATATCTGATATGCTAGCTAGCTAATGTTATTTGTTCATTTAGCAAAAACTAGGTATTTAATTTATACATGTACAAACAACTATGGGTGTTTAGCAATATTCATACAATTTAGAAAAGGAGGGAAATATCTATGCTAGTAAGCATGTGGTTATGTAGCACAAACTATATATGACTTTGATTTATTCAGTGGGAAATGTCTAATTTTCATAACCTAGCTTAATGTTAGTAAGTCGTTTCTCAGGTTACATCAGCATTAAACAGCATTTTATCAAATGTCACGTCAGCTCTGTCAGCGCTATTTCATATTATCACTTTATTCTTCACTCTAAACAGGCCATATATTAGCAAGCTAATGTTTTTGTCAGTTAACTGAGCAGCTACGCTACACTGTTCATAGGATCTGCTAAAGAGGGAGAAAGTAGCCTACTGCATTATTGCACCTATTAAAAACAGGTATGGTGTTTACAAATGTTTCAGTCATTAAACTGATCACTTACATCCCAATGAATGCTGGAGTATAAATGTGCATGTAAACAAACTAACGGAGAGGGTGAGGCAGACAGAGCAGACAGTGTGTCTGTCAACAGCCTGATGACAATAATAAGCCATTCTACCTTTACTGCTTCATAAACAACTTCCCATTATTAATGACTGCCGTGATTCATTGTGGGCTGCGGTCTATGCATGAACTGTGCTAGTGTGTGGCAAAGTTTCCAGCAGCTGAGGCCAAACATCTGTCAATTCATCTTCCACTTCCTAATGAACTTTTCTTTAAATCATCATTTTGTTGCAGTCAATCATGGGAGGTGTGTGGATTAGCTTCTTTTCATGCATTTAACCCATAAGAGGGACGTGTTTAGAGTTTACGATATAAGATCAGACAGCCACTTTTCACTGAAAACTAAAGTCAGTGCAGAAGTTTTAAAAAACGACGGACTGTAGAAGTTTTATGTGATTATAGAATTTTTCAAATTTAGCTTTTCTTTTGCAGAAAAATGTTTTCCGGTGTTTGCTTGATTGACAGGTGTGCCACAGTTTTAGCTCCACTAACCAGCAAAGATACAAGCAATAGACTCCAAGCTTTACTTATGTTCCTTGTGGGTGAAGATGTATCCTACACCCAGAAGAATGTGAAGTTAAAGTACCGCAAATGTTTTCTTTTTCTTTTAACGTAAGACATATGCATCTCAACAGTTTTAAACCAGTTTCCTCTCGTGTGTTTTGTGCAGGATTTTAAAAGTATTTCTCTCATGAGATGATTTTCAGGCGTTGAGAGAATCAGCCTGCGCTTTACGACTTGTGTGATTGATGAACAGGTGTCATGGCCGATCCCAGTCAGCTGCGGTGGTTGCTGCATCTTAGATTTCTTAGCGACCTTTTCCTAAAACCTAACTAAAGTTGTTTTTGTGCCCTAATTCTAACCAAAGCCATTCCATACCCTCAACCACATTTATTATGAACGCCTGCTGGTGGTGCGCTCCTATGGGTTGTATCTGAGGATTGGGACAAGAAACCTCTTTGGCTGTTTAGGTTGGAGGACTTGTTGTGTAGGTAACCCTTGATCAAGCATCTGCGAGAGCCGCTGAGCTTTCAAACAACGTGTGAACTCACCTTTGTCTGAGCCACACGACACATAACGACAAGTGAGTGATCCTTTTCTTTTCTTTTTTTTTTTTTTTGTCTGCGTCTGCCTCACAGGGGGAAGTGATGCAACGTCGAGCCAGGAGATTCAAAAACAACACAGAGCTGAAAATCAAAGCGTCCGGGCGTTTGTTCATGCCTCGCTGACAGACGACGATGCTTCAGTGGGGGAGTCGTGAAAAAGGCTTAAAAGTCTCTCAGTTTGGTGTCACTTCTCTGCCGTCACTCACACACACGTTTACATATATTGCAAAATGGCTATTTGTGTTGAGGCAAATGTTCTGGGCGAACTCGAACAAGCTTCTAGCTGTTTGCCTTCGTAAGTGCACTGTGTGTGCTGGATTTCCATTTTATGACTCAAACATAAATTATAGATAGTGATTACAAAACATCACATGACTGGAGGTTTCATGAGTAAAACAGAGCTGAAAAACACGTGTTGCCACAGATAAACCCAACAACATTAAGTGTTGGAACAAAAGTTTATGAATATTTTCGCTCTCTGGAGGTCTGTTGTTGTTGCCCAGCTGGGACAAGACAGCTGGCCCCCGTGCTATGCCATTACATCGGATCCCCTTATTACAGAGAATCACAGCAGTAATGGAAATAACCCGTCGTCCCGGGCCAGGTAGCTCGACAGGCCCATAAATCAAACCGGTGTTCGGGGAGGCGTGGGAGGTGTGGGGAGAGTGGGTAGAAGAGAAAAAGTAGGGTAAAGAGAAGAAGGGAGGAGTTTCCTGTGCTTGTTGACAGGCTCCAACGAGGCTTGAGCAAACAGGCTCTTCAAGGTGTGAGGACCTCAGACAGACAGGTAAGTTGACAGACAGGTTAGAAGCAGGGAGACTGGCTGAGAAACTTTAAAGTAGCTCATTTGCAGCTTATGAAAATGAAAAATATCCCAGCAATAGCAGCATGATGTGATTGATCTAGATGAGGGTTTTTTTTTTCTTTTTCTTGTTATTGTTCATTTTAACTGGTGTGCTGGGTGGGCGGGGTTTATTTCATCAGTGTGGATTAGGAAGTGGGATGGGAGGAGTAGGGTTGTCCACTGAAAGTAGAGATTATTACTCAGGGGAGATTAGTGGATGGAAATTAGTTTAGCATGGAGCATGTCATCAGTGACTGTCTGCCTTCTTATTTGAAGATATTTATCCAGTGTTTGACAAAACCATATAAGGGGTTTGAGTTGCCTGAGACCTGAGTACTATTACGTGTTGTAAATATTTGATATCGAATGAACTTCAGATGGCCAATGACAAATTGGGTAATCACAAGAAGCAAAGGTAAATAAGAAGCACGAAGGGTAGGCCTGACAGAAAGCCTCATAAAAATCAATCTCAGATACTGCATCGTTGCATTTGTTGATTTCGCAAGACTAAGTTTTACTCACTTGCAGACACGCACACGGACAGCTGTAAAACGCCACAGATGGGCAGTTGTTTTAATTTACACTCTGCTCAGAGGACGCGCTCCCTACAGGCGCAGTAGATCGTCGTCCACGTGTCCCGGACGCCACGGGAACCTGTGGAAACAACAATCTGGTGGCTACGCAGACGTCCATGCAGGTAGCTAACATGGTCACAGTGACGATGCTAACATGCTGCTGTTTCTGCAGGTATAATATTTACCATGCTCACCGTCTTAGTTCAGTGTATTAGCACATGCTAACATTCGCTAATCAATACTAAATAGAAAACCCAGCTGAGGCTGATGGGAATATATTATTAGTTTTGCAGAAAAGGACAAATTGAAACTTTAATCTGATGATGTTGCTCGACAGAAAGTCAGAGGATCACTAAAGTTATTATCCTGAGGTGAACTTGAGAGTCTGCACAAAGTTTCAGACCAACACAATACTTGTTGAGGTATTTCAGTCTGGACCAAAGTGGTGGAGCGACTGACAGTCCACTGTCCCTGCAGCCACACTGCTGGTGTTACTCATTTAGACTAGGCTTATTTGTCACATACGGCGCCCCACCTCAGCCCACTAACCTCAGCAGCGTTTCCACTGGCTGCTGATGCGAATGGTTTGGTTGCACATAATTAGCGTACACACTCAGTGGTTTGCTTTGACATAATTTGTCAAAAAGAGTCTTGTGGCATCACGATAATCAAAAGCCGTTCTCGGATTTGTTTTACTTGGTCGGGATTTTGATGATTTGTCTCCGTGTGAAGGGGCGAAATTCCTTGCGGTGTTGCTGCTGAACAATCCTGCCACTGTGTCTCTCCCCGCGTTCTGACTGATTGGGTGTCTAATTATGATCCTGCAAACTAAAAGGGAGTGGATTCCCTATGATCTCTATGGTTTACATTAATTAGCTATTATGATGTTGCTGTGGTGTTTTTAATCCTAGTGTAAAACATGCATCTCAGTTCCCGCACTCTTAGAGGTAATATCAAACAATCACACTGAAGAAATTATAATAACAGTAATAATCATATGAAGACACTTCAGTTCAGCCCCCAAAATAAAGCCTGTTTAATAATGACTGGATTGATATCTTTGCAGCTGCTGTGGCAAAAGTGGGTGTTTGTCTTCCAAAATGATGCATTTGACCGTGTTATAGCGTTTTATGTGAGTGATCAACAACAGCAGCGTGACTTAGCGGCGCGTCTCACTGGTTGTGTATGAACAGATGAACTGAATTCATCTGTGTGGATGATCTGGCAGAGATATGATGTTTGAGAGAGGGAAGCCATTTAGAGAGCTGTATTTATCGCTCCCATTAGTAGAAGCCACTGAATAAAACACAGGCAGGTAGCGAGTACAATGGCGCAATTGTTTTTCTAGGGCAGAGGAGGATAATATTAAGTGCATTTAATATTCATTTATATATTTTTGTTCCCAGTTTGGATTGCAGGCCTCATCCTCCTTTCCAGCAGGGCTTGTTTAGCGTCGAGCCCTGGGGGGAACAGGTGGATTTTAGGTGCGTTCTCTCGCTGCGTCTGCACAAACCTGCACACACCAGGAGACAATATCGCAGAATGGATGGCACAGTTCAGATGTATTTAATCAGCTTGTAATTGTGCTTTTGTGTCTCAGGTTTGCGTAATTTGCATACCTCGTGAGTCGTAAAAGGGCGATTATGTTCCATCATGCCACCCATCGATGTTTTCTCTGGGCACGCGATGCTATGTGTGCTTGGCAGGGGTGCCGGTCTCTGCATTTCAACACAAAGCATTTTGTTTTAGTGCTAATTACACGGCAGGCAAAGGCAGATGAGCCGTGTTTCTTCCTCCCTTCTGTGGGTGACAGTTATTGACAATTGGCCCCGTCTAGCCATAATACGCCAGAGGCAGAGGAATCAACCACTTCCAAAATAAACATTGCAGGGAGAGGTGCTTCAACTGCTGCAGATTTTACCCTGACAACTGTAACTATGTTCAACAAATTAGTCCCAGAATCCCCGGGTGTTTACGCTCTTTAAAATGAAAGAGATAGCCTTTCTTCTGACTGACACTCGGGATCCTCCAGATTTGGCGTTTTGTTTTCATTGCCTCGGTTGTGAACGGGCACGGCAGATGACACCCACTCCAAGATGCCAGCCTGATTGCCAGAGGGTCAGACTGTATCTGCAAGCAGTTCTTGGCATTTGTGTCTTGTTCCAGATTTACTGCTAAACAGGTGGGAACATTTTGACTGGTGTCAGTTTGACTGTCAATTACAGAAAATTACTCCGAAGTTTATCTTGCGATTTTAATCTTCTGTCTCCTAAAATTTTCATATCCTGTTTTGTGTGTGTGTGTTTGTGTGTGTGTGTGTGTGTGTGTGTGTGCATGTGTGCGTGCGTGCGTGTGTTTGTGTGTTTGTGAAGCCAGGATCAAAGATCAACTGCAGGGATCTATTTACACCCAGAGAGTCAGTCAGTGTCTCTCCTTGTTGAGTGAGTCTCAATCTTGTGTGAAAACGGTCGGATGGGTCAGCGCCTGCGAGCGACCCTCAGCCATTTCCTTGCTCCTCTGATTGTCCCGCGTCTGCATCCAACACTTAGTCACTCCAGCTTCAAAGCAGGCGGCCGTCACACCCTGCACATCAAAGACACGTCGTCGGCGTCCACGCCAGTCAAACCGTGCGCTGAGCTGAAGAAACTCATACGTGTCTCGTAAACGTCCCTCAGATACGTGGAAGATCCTCTTGTCTCGAATGGATGAAATGTGACCTCAGCGATGTAGCAGTGGTCCTCAGAGAGCAGTCTGGGAATTGAACCGGCAACCGTCCGGCCACAAGAGCAACAGCACATTCAATTGCAGACCCGGTGCTGGACTCACTGTTGATTATTTTAGACAACAGTGTATTACCATCTGTAGCTGCAGGATAAATGACCTGCAACCTGAGATAATCAGGTGCGTGTTCATGCACTTCCTGCTGCACAAGGACACTGTTCACCAGCAGCAGTTTACAGTAAACAAGGTCGTCTTTACCGACAGCTCTTCTGCTTCTGACGATAGAAAGTGAAGGAGCTGAAGATTATGCACCAGAGTGAGAAACAACAGATGTTTGTTCGAACAGAGAGTTTGAACTGTGAATTGATATGTTTTAAAAACTTGACATTTGTTCTATTTTTGTTATGCAGTTTTTTACTAAAGGAAAACCAAAAACTAAACACATTAAAAAAAGCAGCAAAAGTTAAAGCCAGTGTGGACTCCGAAAATAATATGTGGAGAAAAAAAGCAGTTACTAAAGTTAGTCTCATACATATGTATTGTCTTGGTGTCTTTTACTCAGCATTATTAACTTCATTCTTAAAAAATAATTAGGAATTGTTGTCTTCCGTTAATATAAAATGATATTAAAGGTCCCACTTTGTATTAAATAAGATTTCCATGTCTTTTTTGATTACGTTCTGTATTAATACTGTAAAAGTGATTAATTATAAAGCGCTCAGTCCACAGAGAAATGCACACAGCCTGTATTCAGAAACTGAACCTTAAAACGAGCCGTCAGGACTTCTGTAACTTTGTGATGTCACAACAAAGCAGTCACCGCCCTTGGCCACGCCCAGGTCTGGCCTTTCCAGACCCACCATCATACATTGCAGGATTTGGTTTCTCTGAGTGTTTTACCTGAAATCTGCTATATTTTTATTCAATCACTCCGAAAACAGTCAGCCAATCAGAAGAGAGGCTCAGAGCCTCCTCTCTTCTGATTGGCTCGCTGACCTGTTGTTACTAGAGCTCCAGAGAGAAGCCTGAGAGAGGAGATGTAAAACTACACCAACAAGTTCTTTGGTTCTTAAAACCACAAATAAATCTTCTCATGGATCAACACAAAAGTGTAAAATATGGGAGTTTTAATAAATTTGCAAAAATGCATATACATATAACTTGAGTTGGGTTCAAGACACTGAATTCAACTTCTAAGCTTCTGTGATTCGTCCCTTACAGCCAAGAATGTCCATGAAATCTTTTTTGAAAAGTTAGATAATGAGAGAGAGAGACAGAGGAGAGAGAGAGAGAGAGACAGAGGAGAGAGAGAGAGACACAAAGAGAGTCTGAGAGGAGAAACAGTGGCTCAATCTGCAGCCCCTTCAATTAAAGCATTGACAGCTTCCAATAAAGATTCATCTTCCTTAGCACTGACAGCTGCTTTAAAACCCTCTGAATACCTGCAGGCTGAGACACACACACACACACACACACACACATGTGCACCCAAACATGGTGGAGGTGTCAGACTGTCAGAGGAGCGCCTCGGTGAGCTGTTATTGGCCTCAGATCTCACGCTTTAGTAAAACACCGGTTTTCAGTCTGCGCTCTCTGTGAGTTTGGAAGTTGCTCACATGAGCTGAAGCGCAGGTGGTCCGGGATTCTGCCAAAGTGATCTGAATCTGAATCTGCGTAAATTACAGCGTCTGAAAACCTCACTTTCACGACGTGTTCAGGCGAGGCTTGTGGTCGCAGTTCATTCTCTCCCTCTCTCTCTCTCTCTCTCTCTCTGTCTGCATGCTCATGTTTCCCTCCATTTTTTCCCCTCTTTCTGTTTTTGTCCTTCTTTTCTACTTTTGCTGTGTCTCACTGTGTCTGTCTTCTCATTTAACCCTTCAGTATTGTTGTATTGTCTTGTTTGTCTTGATCTCTATTTCTCTTTCTTTAGTCTCATTTTTTGACTCTGACCTGTTGCAGAACAGAAAAGGTCAGTTTCTGTCGATCCGGGATAAAATGAATCACAATGTCCTGTTTTATTATGTGCCAAAAAAAAAAACATAAATCAAATTGGCAGTAGACAGACAGTATTTCATAAGTTTCTTAAAGCTCCAGGTCACATCTTTATATCTTTAAGTTGCTTTTTTGTCCAGAAAATATTAAGTTTACTATCATGTCATATCAAATCGTTCAAATCCTCTCAACTGTGAAACTAGAACCAGGAAAAAATGACTATGACAAATTAAGATGGCTTAATTGTCACAATAGAAATAAAAAATTTAAAAAAAAATTAAAAAATGAACATAATCAACATAACAAAGTTTCTTGTTTTTGTCACAGCAGTTTCAGAAAGTGCAGCTATAGTGTGGATCATTTAATGCTGAGTAAAAGAAAGTGTGAGCAGAAATATTCACGTGTTCTCACCATTAAGTTTTTGCACCTTGAGATATTTTGCAGTGACTTCTTTCCAGATTTTTCTCTAAGCTGTGTTGTTTATTTAGGGATTATTTATTATTCCCTCCAGGTAATTACAGATAGCCTACATCCTCTCCTATTCTCTTTCCAGTCTGAATGTGTCCTGGGACGTGTTCTCCTCTCTCTGTTCTCCTGTGGGAATGTGAGCAGCCAGTTTTCAGGCTGGTGGGACTGTCACTCGTTCTCACCGCGCTCTCTGGATGTACAAACAAACCTGTGAGCGTTGTGCGCAGATGGGGACAAAAGGCAGGCTTATGGGGCGAGGCCAGGAGGAGTCAGGTGGATCAAGGAGCGATGTGGGAAAGGTGGAATCTCCCGACGATCCTCCTGGGACCACCACCAGGAAGAGAGACGTCAGATTTACAGGATTCAGTCTTCTCCTGGGAAACGTGGAGGTTGTGACGCAGCACAGACTTTCATTTACAGGGTAATAATGGAACCAAACGCTGTCACACATTTTACCATTCCTGAGAAAACAAGCTGACGGGTTTCACACACACTCAGGGGCATATTCAAACTTGTATAGTTACACATTTTCCTCAGAGATCTGGTTGGTAAAAGCTGACGTGCTGTAGTCATGTGATGTGCAAATGCACCTTAACACACACATTGATAAACAATGTCAAATTACAGGATTCAACTTTTGATGGGAAAGTGAAAGAAATACACTCACACACTGTATGTATGCACACAAACATGCACATGCTTTTTAAAATGTAAATATATAAAATACCATTGAAAATTTCTGCATTTAATTCATTTAAAGAACAAGTCTTTCACATGATGGATGCCTCATGAACATTTGAAATATAGTTTTTCACACTTTTTACTTCACATGTGAATATTCTTTATATCTGTGATGGAAATATTTGATATTTTTCTCACTAAAAATCACAAATATTATGAGGTTGAAACATGTACGCTGGCTCTTTTTTTTAATGTAATTTTATTTTCTACTTATATCATTTAAAAAGGCTTGAATACACAAGTATTACACAGTATTATTTTAATTTACAGAGATTAACAGAGAATTTTCAGAGAAAAAAAACACGTGTGTGAAAATGCATTGTGACCTTTTTATAAGTTACTTTTCCAAACTCATTAACTGAAGATTTATCATCATTATGTCCTGAAGTATCTATTACGTAAATTTAAAGCACTGTAATTATTTTTTATGGGTTCCTATTATGAAAAAAAAATAAATAAATCATACACACGTTTAAAAAGTACAGCCTGTCATGAATTTCAAATGGCTTTGGGAGAAATATGAGTGCGAGCTGCGGAGCGTGAGGACGGCAGGTCTGTGGGACCCCGGCCTACAGTAAGACGAGAGATTAGAGAGATTACAGTTAAAGAGTATCTCGTCCTGTGGAGCCCCTTCTAAACACCAGCTCCCATCAGATGGGCCTGGGCTGATGGAGGAAACAGCAGAGATTAGACCCATTTAACAGTAATCCCCCTCTTCTGGAGCAACGCCAGCGCTGAGCAGAAGACCACCGCTCGACTGGAGAGACAAAGAGAGACGTGGAGAGAGACAGACGGAGGTGGAGAGTCCACATTTTTTAACAAGATTCACACTTTTACAACAGTTCGTTTAGATTTACTCTCTCTGCAGCCTCACGTCGTCTCCGTGTCGGCAGCTCAAACACTGGAAGAACTATTGATTGATAAAACTAAAATATTTCTCCATCAAGTAGACATCCTGCCATTTTCTGAAAGGTTGATTTCATCCAACATGGTCCAGTTGATTTTATGCCACATGTTTATAGCAGAAAAACACATTTTCATTTTTTCCACTTTCAGGTGTCCGTCTCTTACTGATGTTTGTTTTGTTTCTCTGAATCAAGGATCATTCAATCTCAATATTCTCAGTTAGACAGGATGGGAAACTTGTGCCTAATGCATTCAAATTTCATAAGCTATTTTTATGCATAATTGTTTTTACATTTTATTCTTAAATTATCTGTCATCATTAAAAAAAATGGTCTGAAACATCCTCATACTATTGACTCGAGTCAAACGGACTCAGTTTGAGTCTGTAGGTTGTGATGTGTTTAGTGTGGTCACAAGCTTTTACTGACACACAAATAACTGCTTTTGTGGTGCATTGTGTGTGTGTGTGTGTGTGTGTGTGTGTGTGTGTGTGTGTGTGTGTGTGTGTGTGTGTGTGTGTCTGATGCACCAGTTGCTCGGTAACTTCTGGAAATCACAGTGACACGTGAGGAAACACGTAGCAGCTGTAAAGGACCAATCTGGATGTTTTTGAACATTTAAGTTTCTGGTATATTTATATATTTATTTATTTATTTTGCTTGTTGTCAGCTATTAAATAATTGAAACTATCAACCTGCTTTCCTGTTGTGTTTACAAAAATATAAACTTTTTAACAGCATCAGAAAACATGAATAACTTTGAGTAAAGGCCTGTTAATCAATCAGGAAGTGTGGTTGATTTTTGGTGGTGGACAATCATTTTGCACAGATTTGGATTATAAATCGTTCCTTTACTTTAAGAGAGAGACTGTATATGTGTATTTGTAATGCTTTAAAATAAAGTAAGTTAATAGTTTAAAAGGCAAAATAAAATACTGCACTCTTTAATAATAATGGCAGGAAGAGTTTAAAGACGTAAACAGCTTCTCAAACTGACTAGATAATGAAAGAAAGACCAACAAAGTGAGTGAATGATTGATTGATGGATAGAAAACCTGCCAGACGCACTGACAGGCTCGCTGACTCAGTGTCTGAGAATGAGAGGTAGAGGTGGAATGAGCGAGCGAGGGAGGACAGACATGGAGCGAAAGAGAGAGAGAGAAAGAGAGACTTACGACACATTTAAAAAACATAAAGTGGAAAATGACTCTGATAACTGGTTCAGTGCCAGACCACACACATGGATGAACAGATATGGATTTCTACACACACACACACACATATGAACACATGTTATACACAAACATACACACATACTGCATACCTGGCTGGGTGGGCTTGGTTGCTCAAGGCTGAAGCTGCAGTTGCAGCTCATCCCCATGGCAACAACACCGACGCTCAGGTGACAACTGAAAGTCTGAAACAGTGCAGCAATAATCAACACCTGCAGTCAGTTCAGACTGCCGCTGCACTCGTGTTATGAGCTGATTTTATTACATGATATAGTGAATATGAGGTGTGAGAAAAAATAATAATAATAAAGTTGATGAACTGAGATTCATTATTTTAAAATCTATTATTATATTATATATATATATATATATATATATATATATATATATATATATTCAAGTCAAGAGCTGGAGAATTTGTGTCAGATGTTGTTTTTCTGCAGCTTAATTAACTCATCATCATCTAGGTGGATACAGATGTCTTTGTTAGTTTGAACCTATAATTTCTCCCTGTTATGTTCTTCCTAACTTGTAATTGTGAGTGTGTGACTCACGGCTTAATTGGCGAGGAGCAGGGAAACGTTATAAAGAGATAAAAATCCTCCCCGCTTTACAGTAACGCAACCACATGATCATCGGCAGGTCAAACCCCCTGAGACATTAGCAGAGGAAGCTCTTCCTAAGCATTTGTGCAACTTTAATTATCATAATAGCTCTTTTTTGGGAGGAAAGGGCTGTAATGACATTAAATTGGCTGCAAATTCAATCAACAGACACTGACATTTTTTGACATGACAAGACATTTGTTCATGTACAGAGGGGTTCAAACGCCTGAGACCACTTTCCCATTCACTTCATCATTGCAGCCAACTGTTAAATGTACATTTTTCTGAAATATTGACATTTTCCACACAGGAGTTCCTGTTTGTCGGTTGTACCTGCAGAGGGCGCTGCAGCTCCAGAATTAGAAAGTGTCAGCGCTGTCGTCCGTGTCACTGCGTGTGCAGACAGTAAACCATCATAACCTTTAAATAAGACAGACTCTACAAAATGTAACACCATATACTATTAGCTGATCTAGAAAAGACTTACAACTTACTCAGACACACGGTGATCTGTCCTACATACATTAAAATGGTGACGTCTGCAGCTCTTTATTTTACAAGTTCAAAGTTCGAGGTGCAACATAGACGTAATTTCACAGGAGATTACAGAGAGGAAAACAATTCAACTTTTATTCATATTAAGGTTTCTAATATAAATGAATGATATTTGAATATTTATTAGGGTTTATATAACCTTTAATTTAATCTGGTAATCTCATTGACATGTTGCAGGATTGCAGGATAGACCTGAGTGCAGCGCACAAAAAGCTCTGTCACAGAAATGTATTTCTGAATCAAAATCTGCTTCATAAAGTCGACAAACTAAACTCTACATAAACTAACTGAAATAACTCATCACCATTTTCATTTCCAATATACTTGGCACCAAATTATTATCGTTATTATGTGTCTGCAATGCAATAACACTGAAGGCATATATTACTATCCTGCATACTTTATTATTAATAGTGTGACTGCTGAGTCAGCAACAACAGTGGGTTGTTTATGATGCAGACCAGAACTATCAGAAATATATCAACTTTTCAGTCTGATTGATTTTTTCTTTCTTGACCTTTTGACATAACCAAAATTTGATCATACTGAACTACGCTGTATTATTATGTTGGCCTCATTTCTCCAATTTCTTTACATGTTTTAAGCTTTATCACATTTTATGTAGCAGTTACACAATATGACATATTAGCTTAAAGTTTGCTTTTTCTTTTCCTTTTCCTTCTGAATGCATGAACACTCAGGTACCCTGACGCATATAGTTCATTTGAAAATGTTTGAATCCTTAATGTCATGCGTGGACTCTCCTCAAATGTTCAGTTAGACAGACATTTCTCAGCTGATCTGGAGGCAGAAATAAATACATGAGCTGAGGTTTTAGCACAATTTGTCTTGACAAGTAACGTCAGGCTGATGCCAAGTGAAAAGACTAAAGGTAAAAGACAGGAGGATGTAATACTTAATTCACCTGTCTCTAAAACCTCTGACCTGAGCAGTGACTTGAGAGAGAGAAGAGAGAGTTGAGAGCTTCATGAGCCGCACCGTCTCTCACACAGAGAATAACTAGAAACTGGCCTTCGCACGTCAGCATCAGCATCAGCATCAGCATCACGACTTTATCTGAATCTGTGTGTTCTGTGGTGGCTTCAGGGCGGCGAGGCTCCCTCTCTGTATGATACGGAGCGCCGGTGTAATATGTCATCAATCTTTTGTCAGCCCTCTAATGAAGTCTGGGGGGGGGGGGAGATGTCTGCTGTCTGGTCGTGTTCATGTCTGCGCTTTCTTCTCCATGTCAGACGGTGTTGAAGACGGCAAGGAATTCCACTCAGAAATATAATATATGACGTAATGTTGCCATATATGTCACCTATAGGGGGATATATTATCATCAAATATATATATATGCTCTTGATATATAAAGATACAAGTTGATAACATATGTGAAATATCCATAGTAAAATTTGTATATGTAGATATATTAAGAATATCTATATTATTGCAACCATAGTTATTAATCCTATACTGTATATTTAATTCATACACGCAAGTTCATTAAAACAACATGCATATAAAAATTGTACATGCTTATATATGTTTTTATTTTTAATTTCTCGTTGATTTTAAACATGTCTGTCTCCTCATTTTGGGAAAGTGGTCTCAGACTTTTGGGACTCTACTGTTTATAATATCCAGCAGGCTTTTGGATGGATGGATGTTTATGTCACATATCTACAATATATTTGTTAAATCACAAGTCTAATAGAAGTCTGCAAATACAAATACCTGCCTGCTAATCACCAATCATCACTAACGACTTGCAGTATGGACCTTTCAAACCTTGTTATTTTATATTATTAACATTATAGCAGTTATTTGATTATAGCCTTTATTGTTTCCTGGTTTCAAATGTTTATTGGTATTATGTTTCATCAGATTCCTTAGTTTGATACCAGAAAGTGAAGAGATAGTGGATGTGTGAATAAAGTGTAAGTAAAGTGTAACGTCAGCTTAATTAAACTTTAGTTCATCATTGTTTGTGCTGACATTTTAATAATTGTATTTATTTTGTCGTTATGTGTTTGATCTCTTGTAGGGAAATTCATCCATCTATCCGTCCATACGTTCATCATGTAAACCAATGACCTGATCCTGAACTGTGCAACTAATCATTAGAGCGGACAGTGGATCCTGTGTTTGAATGTGCACTGAACATTAGATCTTCCATGAGCAGGCGCCGCCACCTACAATGTAGTTTTTTCAATATTCATGCATACATTAACATACACATGGGCTTGACATGTGACATATGTCAGTTGTTCCAGTTTCTAATGGGTGTTTTTATTTCATATGTACATATTTTACATGTGTGGAAAATTATGTTGATATATTACATTTACACATGAGATTCCCGTACGCTGACTGAATATGTTCACAAACTACGAATGATGAAGTTGTCTTACCTAAACCCCCACACTATAGACTGGACTGACTGGACTGACTGGACTGGCTGGACTGGACTGGACTGGACTGGACTGACTGGACTGGCTGGACTGGACTGGACTGACTGGACTGACTGGACTGGACTGGACTGGACTGGACTGATTGGACTGGACTGGACTGACTGGACTGGACTGGACTGGACTGGACTGATTGGACTGGACTGGACTGGACTGACTGGACTGACTGGACTGGACTGGACTGGACTGGACTGGACTGGACTGGACTGATTGGACTGGACTGGACTGGACTGACTGGACTGGACTGGACTGGACTGGACTGGACTGATTGGACTGGACTGGACTGGACTGACTGGACTGACTGGACTGGACTGGACTGGACTGGACTGATTGGACTGGACTGGACTGGACTGACTGGACTGACTGGACTGGACTGGACTGGACTGGACTGATTGGACTGGACTGGACTGGACTGACTGGATTGGACTGGACTGGACTGGACTGGACTGGACTGGACTGACTGGATTGGACTGACTGGACTGGACTGGACTGGACTGACTGGATTGGACTGACTGGACTGGACTGGACTGGACTGACTGGACTGGACTGGACTGGACTGGACTGGACTGGACTGGACTGGACTGGACTGGACTGACTGGACTGGACTGTCATTTTGAATTCAACTTAGTTCACATAAAGTTTTCTGAGTGACTGTTGGTCGACACCTTCATGCACATCATGAATTTCAGAGCTAAAGAGCAAAGATTTAGATGATCAGAAGCTCTACCAACTGTCCTTCACACAACTTCAAACCTCCAAAATGATTTTTGCTGCACATTCACATGGACCTGATTGGATGTTTATTGATAAGTTTATTGATTATTTACATGCGTATTTAATGCAACATGTAGTCTTTTCTCCAATAGGATTAGTGTCTCTCTGCAGTTACTTTTATTTTGAAATCTCTTCCAAGAGGCTAAAACTTCCAATATACAGTGTTTTGTGAATGTACAGTTGTTTCTCCTTCTGTAAACTTATGCATGCTGAATGTGTGTCTCAATAAATTGTTTTTAAGTGTGTGTGTGTACTGTAGGTTTGTATTGCACAGTGTAATGTGTGGGTTGAACATAGTTGGGAGAATATTTTGTAACCTGAAGTCACTGCAAATCATGTCAAATGTGCTTACATGCTGGATGTCGGCTGTGTCTGGATTTACAAGCAGGAAAGAAGACAACGTCCTCCTTCCTGTGAGTGTTGTGTTAAAGTGCATGAGATCAGGGGGAGTTCATTAAAATCTTAGTGTTATGTAATTTAAAGATATCAGAAAAGTATGTGAAAGTAAACCGCCTGCACCATTTCTCCTGGCGTCAATGAGTGCACACACTTTGGAAATAAAGTGTCAGTAGATTTAAGAGATTCGGATCTAAACTTCAGCCCAAAGTGAGGGAGAAGTGATCAGTGTGAAAAATGAGTAGCTGAGCACGAACCACTGATTGTCAAGAAATATAAAGCCCTAATTATTGACAAGTTCAAATGAAGAGAGTCTCCATCAAAGTAAAAGATGTCAGTGAGCGTGTGATATGTTTTCCTGTGTTTTTATTCCAGGAAACGGGGGAACAGGAGGACGGTCAGACTCCCACTTGTGCCTTGCACCATATCTACTTGATTTATGTTTCCTCTCTTTCAAGTGGAGCTTTAAAACGGCACAGTGGCTGGTGGTTTAGTTAAACAGTTAAACCGACATCATGGTGTCAGGGAAAGAAGTGCTCGTGGCTGCTGCTGCTGTTTTTGTTGTCGCCCTCATTTCACAGAGTGAGTTTGAACTTGCATCGTTTCCTTCTTTACTAATATTTCATCTAATTAATTTATGTCCATTGGTTTAAATTGTTATTGTACTTTTACTATTGTGTTATTGTTGTATTTTGCTGCAAATACAGACGGGTACAGATGTAAAGATGCCCTCTAATTTATTCTTTGCTCATTATTCTATTTTTTAACATTTGGGTGGTTGTACTTACTGATTGTATAGTTTGGATAACAAAGTTTCCTTGACATGAAACAACAGCAACCTCCTCAGTAGCTAGGTCAATATGTCTTTATACCTTTCCACATGTAAAATTTTGTTTTCTGCAGAAGTGTTAAAATATCTTTAATAAGTTGAACTTTTCATTCTGTTTTGTGTGTTTCCATCATTTCAGGCGAGGGTATAATGGGCGGCAGAGAGGCAGCGCCACACTCTCGACCTTACATGGCCTCCATCCAGAAGCCGAAAGGAGACGGTTTCAAACATGACTGTGGAGGGTTCGTGGTCGCAGATCAGTGGGTGATGACTGCAGCTCACTGTTTGCAAAACGGGTGAGGAAACCTTCCTGTATGCATGATGGATGTATGTGGGAAACAGAAATGACAAGATTAAGACAATGTATTTGAATATATTTATTTATTTAACACACAAATGTGTGTGTTTTCTTTAGGAGAGCTGATGTAGCCCAGATTTTGTTTATGGGACTTTTTTGGCAATATTATCACATTAACTTGTTCTGTTTTTGTGGATGAATTAAATTTTTTGTTAAGTACATTGTGAACAATTTTGTCTTCATTTTCAGTGATCATTATGAAAAGGAAAATGTGCATAATGAGATGTTTTATCATCATGCAATACTATAATATTATTGTGCTTTTTCACAGGCCAAATGGAAAGAAAGTAGTGCTGGGTGTCCATTCTCTGAGTGAAGCTGAAGAAACAAAGCAAACCTTTGACATCTTGGAGATTTACAATCACCCAAACTTTAACCTCGCAAATTATGATAATGACATTGCTTTAATAAAGGTAAGTGTATATTTTGTGCCACTGCCTGCAGTTTTCTAAAGTGTGTCCTGTTGTGTTGATACATGTTAATGAACAAGCCAACAGACCACCAAATTTCTTCTGTGTGGTTTTTGCAGTTGGATCGTCCGTTTGCAGCGTCTGACGCTGTTGGAGTGGTGGAATTCCTGCGAGCGGGAGGCACGAACCCCACCGTCGATGAAGAGGTGGAATCAGCCGGCTGGGGCGCCCTTGACGACCTGGGGTCCAGGCCTGACAAGCTCAAAGAGGTGGAGGTCGACGTGTTCAGCTCTGACTTGTGCAGTCGCGCGGACTACTACGGCTACAAGTTCACCACCAACATGATCTGCGCGCACAGACTTTGCCCAAAGCCCTGTGCTAAACCAAATAGGAAGGAAGACACTTGTGATGTAAGTTTTAGTTTTTTCACAGAATATAAATGTTGACAGTTTTTTTTTTTTTAAGGGTGAAATGGTCAGCTCTCTGGAAGTGACACAGCTGCCTCTTTAACAGATATTTCTCCAGTCTTACCTCTCTGTTTAAAGTGGTAGCACACTAACACACTGAACTCATGAACCAGGTAAACCTGCTAAATATCAGTGAGAGTATGTTGGCATGCTGATGTTAGCATTTAGCTTAAAGCTCTGCTGTGGCCAAGCTCAGCCCCACAGAGACACTGACACGGCTGCAGACCCTGTTACGTGACCCCTCAGTGTGTGAAGCTGTTGCTTGCTCCCAACTGGAGTCACCATTGTATTTTGTTCAAATGTTTAAACAGTCATTTCCTGTTAACCCTTTTCTGACTGTCTTGTCGTCTTTCAGGGTGATTCTGGGGGTCCTCTGCTCTTCAATGGCACCGTGGTGGGCATCACCTCCAATGGCGGGGGGAAGTGTGGCCAGCTGAGAAAGCCTGGAATTTACACCATCGTCTCCCACTACACCGAGTGGATTGACACCACGATGGCCCCGCCGCCCACTGCAGCAGCAGAGGAGAGCGATTAAATAAGCGACAGCAGCAATAAATCAATCAAACTTTATATGATTTTTTTCTGTGTACTCTATAGCACCTTTCATACTGGTTCATGCAATTAAAAATGCTTTACAGATTATTGAAAGCTGATAATAAATTGTAAAAAACAAAAACAAAGCAAAAACAACATAACTAATAGTGACTGATTATTCTGCACATGAACACAAGTTTTTCTTTGTCATTTGCAACTAATGCATGGCTCTAGAGATTGATTTCCAGTATGGCATAACATACCACACAGATTCACCCAGATAAGATATTTTATATTGTATTTCACATTCCTTCCTCAAATCACTGTATAAAAGAATCAATAAAATACAGTTTAACACATCCAGATGTCATGTGTGTCTTCTGTTGTTTCGTACAATAAGCATCAGACGAAGCGCAATGACAGAGATGTGGAGATTAAGAAAAATCGACACAAAAGGTTCATCAAACCATATAAAAGACTGTAATGAGTGTAAAGATGAGCAGACTAACTGCAAATAACAAAACCCATCATAAGTGTTAAATTACAAGCCATTACATCAAACTCAGTCACAGATCGAACAGAAATAGTTAATAACCGCGATAGGGAAATCTAAACCACATTTATCATCAATCTTTTGTGCAGTTGCATGAGTTTGTTGGCAGCTGAGTACATCTGAAGAATGCTGTTTGAGGAAGCGACTGTTAGGCAATCGACATATCAAACAAGCACATCTCATGAACTTGTCAGATCAGTCCTCGTACCCATGGGGAAGTCCAAAAAGTACATCAAATCTGCAGCTGTGCTTTTTCTTTTCCTCCCCTCTCTGCTCGGTGCAGATAAACATGTCACGAATTATTCCTGATATGTTCCACTCTGCCTTTTAATCTGGAAAATCCCCACAACACCAACATTTAATATAATATTATCTGTATGTCACTTGCATTTATGTCTATAGCATATGAATACAGTCTAAAAAATATAGTAAGTAAACCCCATAAATTGCAGATTTTGTGAAATCCACTCATTTAGATCAATCCAGCTTTCAAAAGCAAATCATGACAGCATCTTATTTAAAAGTAATACATTTGCATTGTAATTCAATCTGATTCAAAATGCCTGCAGTGACTGAATGAATAAATGCATCACCAGAAAATGAACATTTCATGCTTCAAGGAGGAAATCTTAATCACAGATTGTATGACGTTGTACAGGTTTTGCATACATAGTGTCTCCCCTCATTCAGCTTCTCTCAATAAGTAGTTTACTTCCTGCACCCCCTCCTGTCTCTCCTCGATCACCGTCTTCCTGTCCTGCAGCTCCTGCACAGGAAATCTCCTCACTGAGCAGGAGCGTCCCCCGTGTGACGCAACCAGTTTGTTCATCCCTGAAAGCAGGTCTTTCACTTGAGGGTAGCTCAAAGCATTCTGGGACTTTGTGACATTCACCTCATAATAGCGACTCCCACACTTTCGCAACAGATCCTGCAGGGCTGAATGAGCTCCGGCCACGTAGTCGTTGATCCTCTGAGGCCTGTGCTGGTTACCGTCAAAGCGGACAAACAGAACGATGGCGTGCTCCGCGACCTCTCGTCCAAAGGTCTTCTGCAGGTGCCCCATCATCTCGCTCTCACCCTGGGTGAAGCGTCCCACCTGGAGCACCAGCAAAAACACATGTGGTCCTGGGAGGGACAAAGCCAAGCAATCCTTGACCAGCTCCAGATTTTCTGCCCCGTCTTCATCCCACAGCTCGGGGGTGTCCACCAGGATGAGTCGCCTCCCTGCTGCAAACACCTCTTTTCTCTCACAAGTCAAGGTTGACTGTGGGATTTCATGGCTGGACTCATGAGCAGAGTATTGGTTACATGCTCTCTCTAGAATTAGATTTTTTGCAGAAGTCTTCCCACTGCCAGAGAGACCCAACAGGATGACAGACATCTTCTTTGTCTCATCATCTGAAAGCCAAAAAAAAAGAAAAGGAAACAGTTAAACAGCACTAAATTATAAGCAATATCCATATCTGGCTCTCTCTAAAGCAGTTCAGTAACCTGTAATGGGTCATTTACTGACCATCTCCTCTTTTAATACACAAGTAAAACTGAATATTTGATGTTACAGGTCATGATGAAACCCCATGTCAATGTGTAACTGTGTCTCCCCCTAGTGGGAGAAGCCTGCAGCATCACAATGTCTGACAATGCAGTTCAGCAAAAGTTGCAGCAGAACTTTAATGTTTGCGAGAAATGTTGTGAAAGTGGAAAACATGGCAAAGGACCCACTACATGTCTGTACAGATGTGCAGGAAAGAGACGGGTTTGAGCTTTTCATCTTGACAAATTTAAAATGAAAAATCAGTCTTACCTTCAGTGGCAGTTACCTGGAGCTGCAGCATGGCTCTATGGCTCATCACAGCCTCCTCAAGGCCCTCTCTCTTTGTCTTATATTGCTTTCTTTCAGCCGCCTCCTTCTTTCTCTCCTCAGCGTGCTTCAACCTGAGCGCCTCCATTTCTCTGGCTCTTCTCTCCTCTTGCTGTTGAACCAGCTGCCCGAAGGTCTGCTCCTTCTCCTCTGCCTCTCGCACCTTCTGTTTCAGCATCATCATGGCCGAGTCCTCCGTGCTCCTTTTCCTCGCTTCGGCCAGCATGGTGTCGGTGTAACCGCTCACTCCATTCTCAGCGAGCGTGTAGTCGATCATCTCAAGCAGCGCGCGCATCTTGTGTCCTGCGGCAGATGATGTGATGCGGCAGTATCTTCCATCACACACGTTTATTAACTCCATGAGGGCATCATCCAGAGCGTCGACCACCTTTCCGTCTTCCAGAGAGAGAATTACAAGATATTTTAGAGCCTCAGCTCCAAAGTGTGTCTGCAGGATCTCTATCAGTCTTCTTTCCCTCTTTGTATAATGTCCACCTTGGATCAGCAGCAGGAATATACTGACTCCATCTGTGCAAGACTTAAAGCAGCCATCTATTGCATTGCTGATGGCCTCTTCTGTCATGTCTTGTTATAAATCTGCATAGTGCAAACTGATGAAGTGACCATGCACTGTGAGGTCACAGACTTGGTTTGATCCCAGAGAGCTGAAGGTTGACCGGTGGTCCTTATCTCCAGCGCTGTCCCGCAGCAGAGATTTCAGAGAGGACCATTCTTCCACCGTTGCTATGACCGCCACCATGTGCCTCGTGGTAGTTACGTCGTCTGCAAAACCACACAGTCAGGACTTGTCAATTACTTTTTTTAAATGCACAAACCAAATGATAATTAGATCAATAAACTGGGAACAGTTCATATTTTATAATAATGTGCAGCCAAGCCCAATTGTACATGTTACATTCCAGAGTTTGCAGTGGTTAAAGTGAAGTTACAGAATTATTAAGTGATTCATTGCATTGGAAAAGAATGACGATATTGATATCAATGTGCAGAAAAGCATTACTCACTGTGGGACATGTTTCTGGCAGGTGCTCCGGCAAAGTCTGCTCTGAGATCCTCGGCAGCTCAAGACAACAGCTCAAACTGGATTCTCTGGCTCTGAAACAGGTATCAGGGGCGGAGGGGTGAAACAAGAGGATGCTTCCTGAATGAATGCAACAATTCACGTGCCATCCGCAGTTTTGCTGTTGAGGAAGTGAATTCCACAATACAGCCTGGAATGAACCTGCATCTTCAACATGCTTCACCTCAGACTCGAGTATACAAAAGAAACCCTGCTCCCGCTTTAGTCACAAATATGAAGCACTACTTCCCCCTAACACCTGTGTGCACACAAGATTTTGAAAAGTAATAATCAAGGAAAACCTGTATAACACTCTGTTTTCTCTTTTGTCATGCGCACACACACACACACACACACAAAGCGATTCCACCATTTTTTGATTCATATCTCCTTCTAGATGCTTCAGTATAGAAAGTCCATTCAAGTGCAAGTTATGAGTCAACTATAACTTACTTTATTATAGAGAGAAACCCAAACAGCTCCCACATCTGCCACAACCGGTTGGTTTTTTTTTTATGGGGGTTTTATGAATTGACATTTTATTATTCCTGTGCCCCAGAACGGATTGGTGAATATTTGTGAACATGCTGCACTCTCCTCTAAAGTTAGAAACCAAAGGGAGAACCTTAATTAAAATGTGTAATGTCATCTCGGTGGGGAAATGGGACTCTGATGCTGTGAGGCCTTAAAATGTTGTGTGTAATTTCTCACACCAAAATCAGAGTTTTATATGTTAAACCTTATGTAATTTATTAGTGAACTTCCTGCACAGCTGCTGTTGGACTTTGACCTTCATTTCCCGCTGCAGTTCATGGCTTTTAGCTGCAGCTTATGAATTTTGAATGTTCCTTTATGGATATTGTGTCACTTGCAGCTGGACTTCATGTTTGCTGGTTCACTCTTTCCTTTTCCTGTGTGTCCATGAGACAACGCGGGAAAACTACTCAGGCACAGGTTGTTGTTGTTGTTGTTGTTCCTGTTAGTTGGGAAGCGGGAGCGAGTCTAGGGCGGGAGTTTTTACACAATATATTAGGTTGAAATTACACAACCACGGTGGGGAACAAACAAACACCTGTAACAGACAGGTGGAGCGGGAAGAAACCACAGCCTGTTTATTAAAAAATGGACGTAGTCTCCGGGGCTGGAAAGTGAAGCCAATGCGGAAGTGCCTTAATGTGCAATACCAGCGAGGACCGCTGGGGGCTGGCGCCAAAAAACTCTGGTTCCAACACACACTCATTCAAAAAACACCAACTTCTCGCATGAAATAATCAGTCGATAAATGTTTTCCAGAAGTCATTACGGTGTGAGAGGCTAAATTCACACCGGTCGTCCAGTGTTCTGGTGGTCCATCTGAAAATAATCATCTAATTAATTAGATATTAGGCCTTAAAAACAGGAATTTTTTGGGGGCGTGGCTGTTTGATTGATATGCCTGGTCTGCAATGATTGATCAGATGACGCGGCAGGCCGGGAGGTCGATCACCGGAGGAGACCTTGGGCCGTGAGTGCATCGTATTGAATCAGTTGTGTTAAATATCTATTATTTTTCTCAATATTTGTCGGTGAAGGAAGAATTTTTGCACTCACAGTTTTGCTTTTAGTTCTTAGGTTTTAATGAGTTTTCGGTTCACAGTAATTATGGTTCGATCTTCGGCACTAACAAACTGGAGAGACGCTGATATACAGTTAAAGTGTTTGTTTGCTGAACGTCCTCCAGTTTTAATGGTTATGATGCTGCTAAAAGCTTGTGCGTTTTTTCTCTAGGTGTTTTGACCGGAGAACAGGAGACAGTTAATGTAAATTACGGATGCACTTTGCTAACCTAGCTAGCTAGCTAGCTGATAACTTCGTGTTTGTTATGCTAACCGTACCTGGTCCCAAACATGCAAACATTTGCAGGACAATGATAAATATAGTTTAAAAATTAACTCAGCATCATGTTATTAGAAAAAATCAGTCGCTGGTAGAATTTTCTTACATGCAGCAAAACATGCAGGTTCATCTCATTAACTTATTTTCTGTCTTGTCTTCTCCCTGGTATCGTATCGTATTGAGTACAATACACAGTGTATAATAGATCATTATCTTGCAGGGGTTTGTCATTTAATACTGTAAATTCATTCACAGGAGTCCTCAACTGAAGCAGGTATTCATGCACCTGTCCTGACAGCTGGTATATGTGTGTGATTAACTGTGATCCACCATGTCTGAACTAAAGTGTTTGTCTTTTACTGTCATTCAAAGGAATCCACAGTGAAAAGTGAATGACTGGTGCCAACAGAGGGCAGAACTCATGTATGGACAAAGGAGCCTGCATGGACATCCTCAGTTCTCAAATGGGCTGTGATGATGATGATGATGATGATGATGATGATGCTAGAAAACCACTCCCAGTTCAGCTTCCTCTGATGAAATGACAGACCAACTGCTGATGAGTTTGTTTATTATTCTCTGTCTTCAGTATTCACAGGTTCAGTTTCTTACCTGCAACTTCATTTCTGCTGTTGTTGACGGGTGATGGTAGCAACACTTTTAAGATCAGAATTTATAAATATTAAACTGTGATTAAGTGATGGATCATCTCTAGCACTGTCACCACCTCCACAGGTGAAAGTATTTACAGATTAACATTAGAATGTTTTATGATCCTTCATTGTCAGTGTTGTCGGACAGCAACATTTAAATATTTCTATTATTTATGTTGTTGATTAAAGTTAACAGAAAAAGTCACACAGTGCTGTACGTGTTACTATTGTGAAAATTCATACCAGATGTGTTCTATAAGTTAAAGCAAGAGCTTCATAAATTACTTTACTTTACATGTCTAAAAGAATGTAATAAATGGATTAATTAAATGGTGTACAATTTACAATCAACCATTTAAAATCAATAAATAGTTGTCGATTAAGTTAAAGCTAAATTTCGCTGTCATATGTAAGTTTGTTTAATAAAAAGACGTAGGTGAATCAACAGTGCAACAGAATTTTTATTAACAAGTATAATCATTATTCATCATGAATCCTAATGTGTGAGACAGTTCATATTTATTTGCCCCAGTAACAATCTCTCTCCCCTAAATAAGTGATGCTGTCGGAACAGCACACTGATATTAACTATAATGGATGAGGACTATGAAATATAAACTCTAATGTTTTAAAGTATTGACAGTTTGTTACAGCTACAGTGGAGTCCAAAAGTCATGTGATTGTATGTCTGACACGGGGCAGAGAGTGTAATACGACAGTGAGGGTGTAGGGAACAAGGAAGAGCAGAGCTGATCAGACTGAACAATGTTATGGCCACAAGTGTTACATTAAAAAAAAATACTATATTATCATGTAAGACACTGTGTTTATGTTTGGGAAGAGAAGATCTTCATGTGTGGACACTGCAGGTTGTTGAAGAAAAGTCCTTAGTTTCAAGTTTGCTGTAGTGATGTAAGTTTATTGTTTCCCAGGATACGGTGAGGCAACTGACACAGAGCGGGTCTGAGGCAGGAGACTGACCCAGAGTGAAGGGCAGGGGGACAGTTATACAGTTGAAGACAAAGGGATACACAATTGTATTTGCATAGACCTGGGCTTACAGACATTTGGTCAGACAGGATAACAAGTTGGAAAGGAGGTTAGAAGCAAAAGGTAATGTTCTCTAGAGGTCTTGCAATGTAACACCTAGGTTCAAGTTATCAAGGGGGTAGGAGGGGCTCTTAGGCTGGATCAGCATATCCACAGGTAGGGCAGGAAGAGCCCTTGGACTGAATCAACATATCTACAGGTAAGATGTTGTTAAGACGATGAAGCCTTGGTGATGTAAGAGGGAAGAAGGGGTGTTCTCCTTGATGAAAGGATCAAGGGGCCAACTCAGTAGGGTTGTAGAGTTGTTCCTAGGTGTCAGCAAGTCACACTGAATACACTGAAGACTGTATATTCTTCCTCGAGGTGGAGGTGGTGCAGGGCCTCCGTCATTGCTGCAAGAGGTTGTAGGTGTCCCCAAAGATCCAGACCTTGCCTGGATAGAAAAAAAACACAATGGGGAGAAATCATATCAATATCATATTGTAGAGTTTATAGAAAAAGACAAAAGAAACAGCACTCTGATTAGATGATCACAGATATCTGAAAATACATTATTCCCTCAGCTTAGTTGTAATAAACAGTCTGCTGAACTGTTTTACATGAAATAACAATAGAATAGAAACTAATACTCAGTTTGGAGTCATTGTGCAGGTGAACATGTCATGATGGTTCTCAGCTCTCAGTCATGTTCTTTATTCTGATCAGAGACAGAATCATTCCAACAGATGTTTTAACTCCTGTCATCAATAATGAAATGAACTACAGCTGAAAACTATCCGACTGACACTGAACCAAACTTAATATGAACAAACACGACACACACGTCCAGACACGACAGTTCACTGTAATAACGGGATCGTTTAGTGACCGTGACTTACCGACACCGACAACCCGCTGTCTCTGTTAACGCTGAGGTCGGTGACGTCACCTTCGCTTTGCACGTTAAACATGTTTTCCCTCGGTCTATGGTTTTAATACAAGCGGTTACACCACACAGTTAGCTTACACACAGGAACTTCAGCTAATATTACAAGCTTTCTCCTCATATACGTGATATTTATCAAATGTGGACATCTATGCATTTAGCTACTAAAATTATTTTAACACTAAGATATAAAGTTTACCTTGAATTATGAATGCTAACTGTGTTAGCAGCGACTTCGTAGCGCCTATCCAGGAGCCTGCTGCGGGCCGGTAGCCGGTGCAGGCGGCCGTGCAGAGCAAAGACTCTCTCTACAGCTGTTCTTGTTATTACAGCCTGTTGCTGCACAAAGCTCGTGCATTTTAACACTAACTGATGGATTACCTGTCCCTGTCGGAGCAGAGAGGAGGAGCCTCCGACTCCACGGCTTCTCCTATTGGTGCAGCAATGACCCTGTCAGCCCTCACCACAGCTCCATAAAAACCATCAACAAAGCAAAGCTTCATAAAAAACTTTATTTCACCTTAAAACTGTATTAATTTCAACAATTTACAATCAACTGGTGACGTGAACAAAAGAATGTAATTAATGGATGAATTAAATAATCAACTGTAACTGACAAAAAATACATATATAAAATACACTTGTGAATAAAGGTACAGGTGAACTTCACTGTCACAAGACAAGTAATAATAATAAAGATAGGTGGATAAATCTTGTTTAATAAGAAGTATAAATTATAGTAGATTGCTATTGTAGATGCTATTGTCTTTGATGCCATTCCATCAGGTTTTATCATGCTCTATAAGAGTTGTTCTTTTCCACCTTCTGATGTGATACCTGCACTTGATCCAGTTGACACACCTATTGGAAAACTGTGTTTTATGCCTGCTTCCTGTAAAAGAAAAAACAATAGGAACATCCACAGCTTGTTCCAGGCTAGTTGTTGTCCTTATGTGATCGGTCCTGTCTCTTCCTAACAGATTTCTACTAGTTAACAAAGTTAAAGAGATTTCTTTTAAGATCATCCATCGTTGCTATCCTGTCAAATCACTATTAGTAAGATTCAAGAAAGACATTGACGTAAACTGCAGTTTTTGTGACATGCACCCAGAGACTGTCTTTCATCTGTTTTGGACTTATGAACATACTCTGTGGCAAGGCATCTGTCGCTTCATTTTGGACTTTACCTATGATGCCTTTTTACTTTTTTTTTTTTTTAAGGATGTATTGTTTGGGTTCACAAATTATACAAGAGATCTAGAAAACAATTTTTTTCAATGCAATCTCATCATATAACATATATTTATATCCATAAAGGTAAGGTATAAACTAAACACTCTTACTACTTTTAAGAAGGAAGCAGAGTCCTATATCAGAACATTATCTACCTCATGTAATAGTAAAGCTGTGAAAACTTTCAATCTGTGCTCCAAATTTTAAATATTAGTATAATTTTTGGTATACTTTTTAAAAAAAAAAATCTAACTTACTATACCACTTTTCAGTTTGTATTTGATTGTGTCGAACTCTGTTTATAACCCCTGTAATATAATTAATAATTAAAATAAATAAATAGAAAGGAAATAGAATTTTGATAGAGAGCGCTCCTCACTCGCAGTCGAGGGTCTTGAACGCACCTTGCTCTTGTTGGTCCTCCAGTATCCCACAATGCACCGCTACCCAGCTCGGTGTCCACGTCAAACCTGACAGCCAACGCCACAGCCGAGCTGATAATGGCTGCAGTTGAGGTGGCACTTTCTGGGCGCCGTGTTGTTTGGACTCGCTTCAAACTGCCGTGAACACCCCTCACGTCCGCGGCGGAGGAGACGGGCTTCAACTGAAAGGCCGTCGCCTGAGGTTTCAGCCGTTTGGCGGGGATATAATGTCGCTTCAGCCGCTTGTCTTTACAAATTCCTCCAGGCGAACCGTCAGCTGTTATTAGCCGGGTCCGTGCTAAATGAGCGTCTCTCCGCCCGGATACACACTTTGTCGCTGAAGATTAAAAGTGGATTTTGAAGTTAACAGCGATTTCACAGCTGAACTGGATGACCAAGCTAACCTTAGCACTGTTCGACTCAAAGCTAGGCTAAGCTAACTCCGCCTCGTCCTCCTCGGCCCTGCTTTGCTTTGTTTTTGTTTGTTGTTTTTTTGTTTTTTTTACCCCCCACCTGAAAGATGTCATCGTGGCTGGGTGGACTGGGCTCCGGCCTGGGTCAGTCTCTGGGCCAGGTCGGCGGGAGCCTGTCCTCTTTCACCGGACAGATATCAAACTTCACCAAAGACATGTTACTGGAAGGGGTGGAAGAAGTCGGAGGTGAGTTTGTGTCCATGTTTCAGCTAGCATCAGTTAGCACACCAAACTCCGTTTTCTTTCAACTACACACCTGTATTGTATTGTGTGAACATATGCATCAGCTGGTTAATAGTTCCAGTGTTTCTGCTTTCAGTAAAACACTTATTAATGTTCCCTCTCCCATCGAACGAGCCTCAACAAGACAAAGACACAGCTGTCATCACGAGAAGCAAATGTCAGCAGAAAACTGGGAACTTACAAAAAACAGAAACGATGTTATGAACAGATAGAGACAGTCCCAGAAACATAAGATATAATGTATGTACAAATCAGCTGATTTGGTGTTTTCAGTGACCCTGCCTAAGATTTAGCCAATCAGTGGATCCTAAAGTGTTTGATATTCAGCTGTGAACAAACCAGGCCTGCACTTCTCACTCAAAGACTGTCTTGTAAAGAAACAGGTATTTAGTCAAATATCAGAGCACGGCTGCTTTGCTGAACAGGTAAATAGTGCAAGAAACAATCCACACACACACACTCACACACTCAGCTGTCAGTCGATGCAGTCTGTTACAACAGTCCTGCAATAGATCCTATCTTTCAGTGCTGAGATTCCTTTAAAAATAGTTTTAAAGAGGGGCCAATTTAACTTTATAGTTCAGCTAACAATTATTTTCCTTATTGATTATTTTGATGATAAATCTCTTAATTATTTTATCAATAAAATGTCAGAAAATAGTGAAAAATAACCAATGCAATGTCCCTAAGCTTAACATATTCAAAAGTGGCAAAAATGGAACTAATAGATGTTTGCAACATTTATTTAAAGAAATACATTAAACAATTGAATCTTTTGTCAAAAAACTACCAGCTAATTGTTAGTGTTATAGCTAAGTGTTAGAAACACAGCTCAGTGTGCCACTATACATTTCAGCAGCACCACAAACTACAGCCTCTAAATTCCACATAAAGCTGAATCAACACTTCTCTGCTTTTCCATCCAGCACCATATTTCAGTATCAGCCTTTTATTACCAGTGTTGATGTGTAAATAGGAAAACCACGCATTCAGTTAGTTGTGCTCTTGTGCTTCAAGCTAACTGAACAGACATGATTATGAATAATGTCTTAATTATAAGGTAAACTACCACTAAAACCCTCGGTATCCTTCTTCCGCTGAGTCTGTTCCACCACGTAGCAGCGCTCCACCATGTTTTCCAGTGAAGATCACTTCACTGTTCAGTGCCAGAGAATGAATCTGGAACAACAGGCCAAAGACACTGGGTCAGCAGAGTGAAGATGCACAGAAACACTCACCGCTTTTGTTTTAAGTGATATGATTGTTTGCGCTTCTGTCAATGTGTTTCTGTTTTGCTGTCATCCTCATGCATATGCAGCTTCTTATAGCGCGGCTTCAACTGTGCAAGTACAAGTGTACGGTTGTTAACACTGATTCCAACAATCTGTCCGTTTGGTCCAAATACTCTGGCGTGAAAATTTTAAATGTACACTTTATATTTCCACATTTCACAGTCTGTAGGTTTCAACATTTCCATCTATGCCAACATTTAAATTAAAAGTTGAAAATAAAAGTTGAATTTGGTTGTTAAATCTCAAGAGAACAACATCAGTATTTGAAGTCACTCTTTCATTCACCGTCAGGCTGTTATAACGTCTCTGCTCTGCTGACACACACACACACATATATATATATATATATATATATATATATATTATATATATATATATATATATATAATATATATATATATACTCTCTTTAGATGCTGTTAAATGATGGAAATGCATACGTTCAGTGCTGCAGTATGTGATATGATTTGCGTCACTAGTTTTTTTGGTTAACCACCTGGTTTTGATTCTAGTGTTTTTATGAAATCAAGATGCCATGGTTACAGAGCATATATTAAAAGTATTCCATCATATTTGTCCAATTAAACCTGAAAGCACCATCGCTCTAAAGCAAACAGACGATGAGTGATAAAGCATTGACACAGAGAGAACTTTGGCCACAGATCTCCAGCTCACCGCTCCAGTCAAAAAACACAAGTATGAATTGTTATCAGTGTGCAGGGCTGGACTGGACCGGCTGTTCAGCATTAGACAAACCAGGCGTCACACCTGTCCTGCAAGTAAAGCTTTAAAAAGAAAAAGAGAGAGAGAGAGAGGACATTAACTGGTGCTGGATGTGTTTGTGTGTTTCCTTTTTTAGTTTGTGTAGTACTGAGTGTTGGTGTTGGCTGAGCATCGTCCAGTTGTTTAAGATTAAATAGCTCAAAGAAAAGATCTCCAGAAATGTTTGGCCTGCTCAGCTGTGCATCTTTGTTTGTCATGTGAGAAGAACTAAACAGATGTGTGTGTGTGTGTGTGTGTGTGTGTGTGTGTGTGTGTGTGTGTGTGTGTGTGTGTGTGTGTGTGTGTGTGTGTGTGTGTGTGTGTGAGAGGGAGACAGAGTGACTAAGATAGAGATGGACCAGTTATTATTTCTTGAATGTGCTCTGAGCCTTGGCAGATAAACCTGAAGAACATTCCTCATTTTAAAGATCACGTTATCAGAAATCTGAATAATAATGATAAAGTCTTTATGGTTCTTTATCTGTGTTTATTGGGGGAAATCAGTCATGCGTTTATATTTTTCTTTCATAGAACTGCTGCAGAATATTACTCAGGCGTATATAAAGCGCTCACTGTTAGTGATGTTTTTTAATGCTGTTTTCTCCATGTCACTACAGACGCTGCCACAGAACTGCAGGTGTCCAATTCCAAGTTGGCTGAAGTCGAGGCCTCGTTTTCAACGCAGAAATCTGAGGTTAGATTCTCTGTTCACTGTGTAACTACAGCCCTTTCTCACGTGCAACCTGTTCACCTGTCAGAACAGGAACGTGTAGGTGTAACTCATAACATTAACACAGGCTTTGTTCCAGAAACACCTGCGACAGTGAGCCAGTAATGTAACAACACCAAGGCCCTGAAACAATGAAGCTTTTATTTACACCATTGTTTGAGAAGTGAAACGTTTCCTGTCCATAAACGCCAACCTCTTGATGGTATGGTCCAGATCTATACTAGCGCCTGTGTAAGCGGATGTTTGTAGTAATGCCAGGGTTGAGAAGTGTACTGTAAAAACGCTCGCACTTAAAGTAATGTTAGGGGGTGTGAATGTTCGTTTCTACCACACAGTGCATGTTATAGAACCACAGCTAGAAATAATCCCCAGCAAATCCACCGTTTAGTCCTGTCTGAGTAACTTATGCTAAAGGAAAAGTCTGGGAAATTATTGAGCTATTTTAAAGATGAAACTATATGTTATAACCCCTTTTTAAAGATGTGACACTTTAGGTGTGTTTTGGTGTGAACCAGCCTCAGACACAGACTTTGGCTCCAAAGGTTTATATTCACTTTTTATGGCCCTTAAAAAAAAAAAAAGTAGGAGAGTAAAAAAGTGTTTCTTCTAATCATTCTGACTCTTTGTTTGTAAAGAGTTTCCTCTCCAGGGCGGCCGGGGTAATGATTTACAGCTTGTGCACAAAAAATGGAGGATTCTGTTAAAAGATTATCAAAAATGGAACAATGCTAATTTTAAAATGTGTAATTCACTTCTGGTTTTCAACAGAATGATCTATGAAGCTTTTTTGAATGTGAATGATTTCCTTTTCTTAAATGATGGAATAATACTAATATAAAAAAATTAAAAAAGGCAGGTGTATATAAGCGTTTTGCTTCGGACTGAGCCTCTTCAGTCACTGCTCCATACACAGACCGTTGACTTGGTTTTTTCTGTCTGTATTATTTATATTTACGTCTTGTGTCTGATGACTGAATAAAAAAACTACTAAAAACAAGGTTAAGTTTTCAGTCGGAATCACGAAGTGGAAAAGTTGTGAGAGATGGACAAAAACAATGTGGTCTTTTCATGGAATGTGTTGATCATAAGAAAAACATCGGATAACATCGTCGTTAAGGCCGGTGCAAATCTCTGCGTTGATCAGCAGCATCCGCCCTGCTGAGGTGTCCCTGAACACCTCAGTCCCTGCTGGCTCAAGGCTGCTGCACCATGACGTCTGACCTTTCTGCAAACGAGACGAGAAAAATGTTCATTTCTTCATGTTTCGGTGTGACTTACTTCCTGGTTTGTCCCTCTTCGCTGCAGTATGACAGATTAAGAAAGCTCCACGCAGAGCTGGAGGAGAAGCTGGAGGCTTCGGAGATCCAGATTAAACGACAGTCTGCAGAGTACAGATCTCTTCTGCAACAGAAAGATGTGCGTACATTTGTCTTTGTAATTAGAGCTTTTAGATGTACACATTTCAGATCCAGATTCATTCTTTCCTTCGTGTCTTCCAGGTTGAGATCAGTCACCTGAAAGCTCGGCAGAGTGGACTCCAGGAAGAAGTCCACAAGCTGCAGCACTCGGCCCAGTCTGCCTCCATCGGCGCCGCGGTGCTGCCCGTCACCACTACTTCCTCCACCACTACCTCCTCTTCTGCTTCGTCTTACCTGTCGCGGCCCTCGGGGGCCAATCAGGGCTTCCACAGCGACGACATGGACCTCAGCGACGTCATCTGGTCGCAGCAGGAGATCAACCGGCTGTCGACGGAGGTCATGCGTCTGGAGGCGGAGGTGGCACATTGGAGGAGAATGTCTCAGGTCAGAATGAGCAGAATCACAATAGAGTTTCTGATACAGAGCGCAGCACATGAAGACATTATTACTCATCACAGACAACCTCATGTTTGGCTTCTCACATGTGCAAATCTTAATTTCAGTGTTTTGCAAGAAGTAATATTCCAAAGTTTTAGGAGACAGATCTAACGCTGAGATTTCTGACGCCACCTCTGTACAACAAATTTAGTTTGTGAAAATGAAACATTTGAAATATTCAACAGCAACCCGGCTTTCCAAAAACAGCCCCGCAGATCTCACTGTGAGCAGTTTCCGATGAATGAAATTATCCCCATGAAAAATAATCTCACCTTCAGTAACAGACATTGTTTCTGGAAAGAGATCTTTCTGCCACGCCAAGCGACACGTGCTGAGTCCGACCTGCAAACTCTTCATATCAGCAAATTCATTCAGTTCATGTCACTGCGGTCACATACCTACGTTTTTGCTCCAGGCATCAACGGCGGCAGGAGCCGGTAACGGCGACCAGGGTGAGATTCTCAAACTTCAAAGGACTATTAAGGTAAATATTAAAGCTTCTTATCGTTGTCATTATAAATCATTTTGTAAAGTAGGATGTAAATCTAACAGACAGTAATGACACTGAGACTGCTGCTGTGGAACAGGAGCTGCGAGAGGAGATGAGTCGTGAGGTGGACGAACACCAGCACGAGCTGACGGCTCTGCAGGACGCCCAGCGGCAGAAGATGGCCGACGTCACCCGGCGACACAGGGAGGAGCTGGCAGAGTACGAGGAGAGGATAGAGGAGCTGGAGGAGCAGATTCACAGCGGTTAGTGACTTTAGAAATGAAAACTTGTGGCAGAGCAGCAGATGAGCTTGTATATGGGAGGTTATTGTGTTTCTTCTCAGGTAACACTCACTAAACAACTCCCTTCTCCACGTCCTTCTCTCCAGGTGGTCAAAGCAGTTCCTCATCAGACGCCTCCAAGCTGCCTGAACTCCAGAGAAGCGTACGGTCCCTGCAGGAGGAAGCGGAGCAGCGGGAGAAGCAGCTGGCCGAGCTGTCCGCCGGCCTGGAGGAGGCGCAGAGGAAGCAGGCCGAGCTGCAGGCGGAGAAGGATGAAGCTCAGGAGGAAAACGCCGGGCTGCTGCAGAACTACATGCGGCTGCAGGCGTCTGTCGCTGAGCTGCAGACGCGAGTACAAGAGCAGGAGGGGAAGGCCGTGCAGAAAGCCCAGCTAGACCACGAGATCCAAGTGCTGAGACAAAACCTCACAGGTACACTCTCATTATTTAGATTCATGTTGAATACAGCTGCTGAATACGGCTGTTTTTAACCCCCTCTTAATTAAAGCTCCTCAGCGCTGACAGAAAGTCACTTGTGATTAACAGACACAGAATGTTGTCGTTGACTCCTAACTATAAAGCATAACGTGTTTCCTTCATAATTAACCTTCATATTAACGAAAACTTCTTCTCTCCAGCTGCAGAGAAAGAAATAGAGAGACTGAAAAACCTGGCTGAAGTAAGTGTGAATATGAATCATTAGTCTTAAATATTTATATGTAGTGGTAGGTTTTTGTGTTTTGGTTTTAATCATTATTTAACTTTTACCTCAGGCAGAACCAAAGGAAGAAGTGGAGCATGCAGACATCTTAGAACTGAACACCATTATTGGAGCGTTGAGACAAGAAAAGGAGGTCCTAGAACAAGACAAGGTTTGTTGATGTGATGCAGTTTTCACTCCCGTCTGCATAAAAGCTCTGTAATGGCTTTATAATCTAATTACTGTATTTTTTTTCACTGTAATTTTTTAAGTAAATGTGTCACTTGTAACATGCGCAGCAGCAATATGGAACGTGCCGTTACTTTTTCTTTTTTAAAACTTCAACTATGAAATGATCCTCAGCGTTTTACTTCAAGGTCACACGGACACACAGGCGCTTTTTAATTTCATCGGTTAGTTTAGTTACACTTCCTGGCTCCTGATCGAATATAGTTATACCAGATCCTGAAGTGCAACCCTTTATTTATTTATTTATTTATTTATTTATTTATTTTACAGTTGAATCTGCAAGAAAGACTTAAAGTGGCCGAGGAACAAACAGTCGATTCTGGAGAGTCGGAGTTGGAGGAGGATCTGAGGGTGGAGCTGGAGAGGAGAGAAAAGGCCCTGAGAGCCACTGAGGAGGAACGAGACACTCTGATGTCTGAGCTGGAAGAACTGGACCGGCAGAACCAAGAGGCAACACAGGTCTGAGCCGTCACAGCGGTTTTCATGTTATCTCTCCACAAATGTGACAGAAAACTCTTTTCCCTCGTACATATTGCCATATTCTTTATGGTTTTATCTCTCAGGTTGTGCTGATATTTAATTATAATTATAATAATAATAACTTTGTTTATAAAGCACAAAGTTACAAAGTGCTGAACAAACATGAAAACAAAACAACGCACTGAAAGACAGAGGAGAGGTGTGTGTTCAAACCATGAGACCAAAAGAGCAACAAAAGGAAATAAAACCAATAGTACCAAAGTTAGAATTTAAATGAAGAATTAAAAGCTGCTTTATACAAGTGTGTGTTTTCAGAAGTGATTTAAACCGGTGCGACGACTCAGCACGTCTGAATAAGTTTAAAGGAAAATATGTAGAAACCCTCCACATGAGAGCACAGCAGGTGCGGGGAGGGGGGATCAACAGTTTGTTGACTTTGGGTTTTGTTTCTGCCGTCTCTTTGTCTCAGCACATGATCTCGGTGAAGGAGCAGCTCTCTGGACAGCTGAGGGAAGCGGAGGCAGAGCTGACGAGACTGACTGCAGAGCTCAACGCAACCAACGACCAGAAAAGGAACCTGGAGCAAGAGGTGGAAACACAAAAGGAGAAAGCGAGCCAGAGCGCGTTCACCCTTAACGACCTTCACATGGGCAAACAGCAGTTGGAACGCACGGCGAAGGAGCTGAAAGACAAACTGGGACATGCACAGGAGCAGAGCAGGGAGGCGCGTCGAGAGATCACAGAGCTGAAGAGGAGTTTGCAGGAGAAGGAGGAGCTGTTATCTGCTGCTCCAACAGAGCTGGATCAGGCTGGGGACAGAGGAACTGAAGCGCAGGGAACGAAAGCGGAGCTAGCAAGGAAGGAAAGGGAGTTGTCAGACCTCAGGAGAGATCTGGATGAGATGAGGAGCTCTCAGGAGCAGGTGATGTCCGCGGACTATGAGATGAAGATAGAGAACAGGAGGTTGAAGGCGGAGAGCGAGGAGGCTCTGGGTAAAGTCGAGGAAGTGACCAAGCAGATGAGGGACAGCCAGGCGGCTCTGAACAGAACGGTGAGGGAGAAGGAGACTCGCATCGAAGCTCTGAAGCTGGAGAAGAACCAGCTGGACGGCGAACTGAGGCAGAGCGAGCGGACGCTGGCCGAACAGGCGAAACAGTTCCAGCAGACCATCGATGAGCTGACTCGAGCTCGCTCCATGGACGCCTCCGCTTTACAGACGGAGCACGAATGCACCATCAAGCTCAACCAGGAGAAAGACATGGAGATCGCTCAGCTGAAGAGAGACATGGAGCAGTTGGCGTCCGATCACAGAGACACCAACGAGATGCTTTCAATCACAGTCGCAGGACAGAAGCAGCTGACGGATCTGCTGCAGGAGAAGGACGTCTTCATGGACACTTTAAAACAAAATGCTGCCGATCTACAGACGGAGATGGAGAACAGCATCTCAGTCGTGACCAAAGACGCAGAAGCTCTCAGGCAGGCACTAGAGGAGAAGGACAAGCAGCTGGGGGGCATGAAGGAGGAGAACAGCCATTTGAAAGAGGAGATTGATCGACTCAGAGATCAGCAGAGCAGACCTCAACCTCTGGCTGAGCCCAGGACCCTGGACATTATCACGGAGCTGGAGACAGAGATCACCCAGCTCAAGTCCTCCAGGAATGTTCTGGAAGAAGAGGTCCAAACTCTGAGGAGAACCGTGGAGGAGCAGCAGGCCTCTCTCCTCCGGTCGCACGAGTCCCTCCAGGCTCAACAGAGCGAGCTCGAACAGGCTCACGCTCGCCATCAGCAGACCACTCTCAACTACGACACGCTCATCCACGCCAGAGATGAGGAGATAGCTCGCCTCCAGCAGACGATGGATCGGCTCAGTGTGAGCCAGGGCCGCGCTGACTCTCCGCAGGGCGAGGTCATCCTGCAGGAGGACAAGACCCAGACTCTCAACCAGGAGAACGGCAACGAGAAACACGACCTGTCAAAGGTAGAGATAGAAAAACTGGTGAGAGGCATCAAGGAGAAAGAGACTGAGATCAGCCAGCTGAACGAGAAGAACCTGTCATTGACCAAACAGCTGGATCAGCTGGTGGTGTCCCGCGATGAAGTGGGTAAACTGTCCCAGGTGATCCTGCAGAAGGATCTGGAGATCCAGGCACTTCACGCCAGAGTCTCCATGGGCGGAGCTGGCGGACTCAGCCAGGACGTCCTGTTCCTGCAGCAGCAGATGCAGGCGTACGCCGTGGAGAGAGAGCAAGTGCTAGCCGTGCTCAACGAGAAGACCAGAGAGAACAGCCAGCTTCGCTCCGACTACCACCGCCTCATGGACATCATGGCGGGGAAGGAAGCGGCTCTGTTGAAGCTTCAGCAGGAGAATCAGCGCCTCTCCAACATGAGCGACCCCTCAGGAAGCCACGAGATGTTCAAGGAGACCATCCAGAACCTGTCGCGCATCATCAGGGAGAAGGACATCGAGATCGACGCGTTGACTCAGAAGTGCCAAACCCTGGTGACCGTCCTGCAGTCGTCAGGAGGAGAGCCCGGTTCTGGCTCCGGAGGCGTCAGCAGCAACCAGTTTGAGGAGCTGCTGCAGGAGAGGGACACGCTGAAGCAGCAGGTGAAGAAGATGGAGGAGTGGAAGCAGCAGGTGATCACAACAGTGAAGAACATGCAGCACGAGTCGGCGCAGCTGCAGGAGGAGCTGATCAAACTGCAGGGTCAGGTCTCTGCCGATAGCGACTGCAGCTCCAAGCTGTCGGTGGACTACACTCGACTGATCCAGAGCTACGAGCAGAAGGAGAGGAGGCTGGGAAGTCTGAGTCAGGAACTGGCACATGTCCAGCAGACCATCACCCAGCTCAGCTCCACCAAGGACGTCCTGCTGGGCAAACTGGACAGCGTGGCACAGACGCCGGATGTTGTAATTGCTCAGTCTGGCGAACCTCCTCTCGCAGCTGACGCTCCCAGCCGCCAGTCGGCTTCACCCGTAAACAACGAGAAGCTGCAGGAAGAAGTCGTACGACTGCGAGGACAGCTGGCCGAGAAGGAAAACACGGTCAGGACCCTCCAGGAGAACAACCACCGGCTCTCCAACTCGGCGTCCGCCTCAGAGAACGAGCAGAGGAGTCAGGCCGAGGAGGTCCGGCAGATCAGAGAGAGGCTTGACGCCCAGCAGAGATCGGTGAGGGAGAAAGACCTGCTCATCAAAACCAAAGGAGACCAGCTCATCCAGGTCAGCGAGGCGCTACGCAACCGCGAGAATGACAACGAGGTGCTGAAGCAGGCCGTCACCAACCTGAAGGAGCGTGCTCTCATCCTGGAAATGGACGTGAAGAAGCTGAAGGAGGAGAACGAGCTCGTCGCCGCACGCTCCCGAGAAAAAGAGTCGGAGTTCAGAGCGCTGCAGGAAACCAACATGCAGGTTTCCCTCCTCCTCAGGGAGAAGGAGTTCGAGCTGAGTGCAGTGAGTGAGAAGTCTGCGACTGTGGAGAGGATGCTCAAGGACAAAGAGCAGGTTGGTCTTCACCAACACTTCAAAGCTGCTTCAATAATCATGTCGTTTTAAACTGAAACTGCTTCAAATGGTTTCATATATTTCTGTTTTCTTCTGATGCTGTGACACAGGGGAAGTCTGGTGAGCTGAATCAGCTCCTGAACGAACTGAAGTCCATGCAGGAGAAAGCTGTGGCGTTCCAGCAGGAGAGGGATCAGGTGATGATGGCGCTCAAGCAGAAACAAATGGAGACCACCGCGGTGCAGACTGAGGTAGGTCGACACGTAGAGTTCAGCTGGCGTTTCAAACGTGTAGGTGTTGCATCAGTGTTTGCTCACTGAAAACCTTTCAGTGTATAGACAGAAAATGGCGTATATGAAGCACATTGGCGTTACGGTTTCCTTTTTTTCATTCCTCCACGCTGGCGACGGTCAGAGCGGGAGACCTTTTTATTTTTTGGGTTGTCTGTCGGTCCGTCCCCTTCTCCAGGACGCAGTATCTCAGTAACACATTGACAGAACTGCTTCAGATTTAGCACAAATTTCCTCGTGGACTCAAGGATGAACTGATTAGATTTTGGTGGCCAAAGGTCAACGGTCAAGTTGACCTCAGAAAACTCTTTTCACACAGTAATTATGACAAATTTTCTTACAATTGGTTGATATTTTCTATGACTCTGGATGAACAGGGATGTCTAGTTTGCATTTGTCTTTACATGTTAAAGTTTATGAAAACACACATTACTCTATATTCTGATGCATTTGATTTTCAGCTGTTGGAAGTCTGGAGTCGAACTTCTTTCCCTTGGACCTCCACATGTAACGGCGTTTGCTTGTTTTTTCTCTTCGCAGCTTCAGCACACGAGGGACAAAGAACAGCGTCTCAACTTGGAGCTGGAGCGGTTGCGCAATCACCTCCTGGAGATCGAGGACTCGTACACGAGAGAAGCTCTGGCCGCTGAAGACAGGGAGACCGAGCTACGAAGGAGGGTGGCGATGCTGGACGAGAAACTGGCGACCTCCTCGAGCGCGGTGGAGAAATCCAGGTTAGCAAAAAAAAAACTGAAACTGGAATTCAGTTTCACATTAAATGGGACACTGAGGATTAAGACAAGGTTTGCTGTTCACATTTGGTTGGGACTTATAATTAAACAGTCACAGAGGAAATAGAAATAAGCAGAAATACATAGAATATTTTGTTCTTCAATCCACCGTTTGATGAGTTTCTCCTCGTCTGCCTGCAGCCAACAGGCGACCATGCAGGTGGAGTCTCTGCAGGAGCAGCTGAGCGGAGCGGTGAAGCAGCGGGACGACCTGCTCGCACAACTCCGAACGTCCCAGGAGCAGGTCAGCCAGTACGCAGTGTCGCTCTCCAACCTGCAGATGGTGCTAGAGCAGTTTCAACAAGGCAAGTGGCAGGTTCCAACTTTATGAATCTTTGCATGCTCAGTGTACTCTTTACAGATTCCTGCAGTCTAATAGAATCAGGTTTGTTGCAGCATTTCTTTTGTATTATTAAAATGATATTATTAATTGTTATAAGAGGTTTGTTCTGTCTTCCCTCTGTCAGAGGAGAAAGCCATGTACTCGGCTGAGCTCGAGAAGCACAAGAGAGAGAAGGAGGAGTGGAGGAGAAAGGCTGTGAAGCTGGAGGACCAGGCGTCTGCCCTGCAGGTAAACCGCTGATCAATAACTGTGTTCCTACATGTGTCATTGATCACAGGTTATATTGCAGATGAATGAATGAATGAATGAATGCTGAATATTGTTTAATGGTTCTGTGACAGATGAACCTCGACGAGGCCAACGCCGCTCTGGATTCAGCGTCTCGCCTCACCGACCAGCTCGATCTGAAGGAGGAGCAGATTGAGGAGCTGAAAACACAAGGTGAGCCGACTTCCACACACCTGCACACAGTTTGTTTTAAAATGCTGTAATAAAATAATTTCTTCTTCTCTACACCGTTTATTCCTGACGCGGAGGAAGGAATCCGCCGCTCTCTGTTGCTTTCTCTGGCTCCGCAGCTGCAGAACCTTCTATCCTCTTTCTCCCAGGCTCATATTTCTGTTTCAGCATTTCTTATCACAGGCCGAATAGCAGACAAAAAAAATAAGTGAAACTTTAAGCCGCTTCGAGTCTCCTGTATTATGTTTAGTGTCACACTCAGCAGATTTCACTCTTATCACTCTCAGATATGAACATTACATCACAGCACATTCTCAGACTGATTCTTTTTCACCTCTCTCTCTCTCTCTGGCTGATTTTCAGACATTTGTTTAAGCCTGATATGAGGCCACATATTTTCTTTACCACTCAGTCACCTATGGAACATTTACATTGGGTCTATTAATAGCTGATTAGCTGTTGAACCACGGTCTTAGCATCTAGAGGCTAATACAGGTGTTAGCATTACATTCAAGCCACAGAGCGAAGACCTCACCATCTTTGTAAATCCAGGTCTTTTTTAAAACACTTACTGCTGTTCTCAAAGTATTTCCAGAATCCTCAAAGACTCTTCTAAACATCTGGATGGAAAAGTTTCAATCCGCTTCTTAAAACTTCTGTCGTATTTCCCACCACAAGTACCTGGAAATGATATATCCTTGGTCTTATTGTAACACCCAAGCAAAAATATTACACACATTATTTAGTGTGAAAGATTAACATCAACCGTCTGGATGAAAAAAACGTTCCTTCTCTCGCTTATTAAAAAAGATCTTTCCATCCATTTCTCATGTTGTGGCTCTTTTTCTTTGTCGGAGAAATTGCGTATTCTCTTTATTAATTTGTCTGTGATCCAAAATTAAGATGTAGTCGCAGCTTGTAATGGGTTAAAGATCTTTACTGCGCCGCAGACAGAATCTTTCTTCATCCAAATAATTGGACGAGTCTCTGAGGATTTTGGAATAAGATGAGTGTTGTTATTCAGAGATCTTATCGTCCGTGAGATCAGATGCTTCTTCGCTCCTTTCACCTGAATGTAATGTTAATACCGTCATTGTGTGTGTGTGTGTGTGTGTGTGTGTGTGTGTGTGTGTGTGTGTGTGTGTGTGTGTGTGTGTGTGTGTGTGTGGCAGTGGATGTGAGGCAGGAGATGTTGGAGGAGGCGCAGAGGAAGCTGATGAACCTTCTGAACAGCACAGAGGGGAAAATAGACAAGTAAGTAAAATCATTCAAAGCTCTCGTGGTTTTCCACGAATCTGAAAACAAGTCTGTGTCTCTTGGCTCATTAAAAGTCATCCTGGAGATACATGGTTTTCACAGTACAGAGATCCACCCTCCCATCCTTCAGTAACTGCTTTTCAAGTCTTGGAATTGCTAGAAAAAAATCTTTGAATAAATCTGTTTCCCAGGAGAAACAAAGATAAAACACATTCAGACTCGAACGTTTTCAGTTTATTTATAATTCACGCGGCTCGTATTAAAAACTGGAACCGAATCCTCGTTACTGATGTTGTTCTGTTTCCAGAGTCCTGATGCGTAACCTGTTCTTGGGATACTTCCACACACCTAAAACCAAGCGCGCCGACGTGCTGAGGCTCATGGGAAGTGTCCTGGGCCTGAGCCGAGAAGACGTCGATAAGGTGAGAAACGTCTCGACTCGTACTGAAAGAATGCGCTCGAGCAAACTGATGACTGTGTGTTCAGGCAGCAGTTGGTGTAAATAATACAGTTTGTGATTGCAGTCAGTGATCTGTGTCTGTGGGAATTAAAGCTCGACACAAGATCAGACGAATAAATACAGAATAACGTCAGTGTTGGAACATTCAAAAACTCTTCGTTTGTTCATGGGAAGAAAAATGTTTGTGTCATTTTTAACCTGTTTTATCTTGTTTCTTTTCTTAATCTCTAATTAGCATCTTAATTTCAGCTGTAAAGAAAACATGTGACTAATTTATTGATAAACATGAAGCAGGAAGTGCCTGATTTGCAGGTACATGGGCTGAAATGTGAAACAGTTCGATGTTGCAGGAGTTTTGAGGCTGAACCAGTTTCACGTCTGACGGCCTGTGTGAAGGATTTCTGTTGAGCAGTTTCATGTTTCCTCTCAGACACCGTACAAACACGCCAACACCAACATGTGTGAGATAAGCTGATATCACATGGCAGCTCAGACCAACTGTGTAAAGAGCAACATTAAACTGGAGCTTCATGTCCGGTCACTTTCTCTCTGAATGTTGACCAGTAAAAGGATCAAGTATCTCAGCCAGTTATTCTTTTGCTTATTTTATTTTATTTATTTATTTTTCCTCCTGTTTGGGGCTCTGTGGTCGTAGGCGACAGAGGCGTGAAACAGAATGAAAATGTATCAGCGTCATGTATTAACATCTGTTTAAAAGAAAAAAAGTTTAATAACAGAAAAAGAGATGAAGAATCTGAAGTGTCTCTTCTCACATCAACTCTTCAGTGAGTCAAGTGTCAAGTAAGTTTGCTGAGAAGATCGATGCCACTCTCGTGTTTGTCCGGTACATATGAAGCTTGCATCCGTTAGCTTAGCTTAGCATAGCATAGCTTAGCATAAAGACTGAGGGGCCTGACTCTGTCTAAAGTTAAAGATCCCAGCACGTCTGCAGCTCGCTAATTCACACATTATATCCCTGTGAAAACATGACAAGTCGTGGTTTTTACAGGCGACTGTGTCCTGGACCGTTCGTAAAACCAAATCAAGTTCTCATGGAAAATACTGTCAGATTTGTTACTAACAGTAAGTCTGACTTGAGTCCAAGTCTCAGGTTTTACGGCTCTCTTGCTAAAATATAAAAAGTAACGTTCCAGAAATATGACAGAGTTAAATCAACACTGCTGCGGCGCAGTCTGAACGAGAAGCGTAACCTGCACCAGCAGCTTCGTTTCTGACTCGGTGACCGTTAAAATACTTGTTGTACAGAGGAATTCTAACACCCACCAAATACGGCAAGTACAGCTTCTTGATTGTATGATTCCAACAGTCACTTTTAACTCCAGCAGCCCCTGAAGAATCAGTCCTGCCTGCCCTGAAAAAGAAAGCATTTCCTTCTGCAGATCTTCTGGCAGGAGCCCTGTGGGACTCCATCCAGCGAAGTAAATTACCCAACACTCTTAAAGGAAAACAGATACAGGGTGAGGGGCAAATGCGATTACAGCTCATCATGAGACCCATTTTTATTGTGTTGGAGGTCTTTCCACTTTTTCTTTCTTTTTTTTTTTTTTTTTCTTCTTTTTTTCATCTTGCCCTCATCTCCTGTTAATGCTATTTAAATTTTCCACTCAACTCGTGTTCACAGCAGCCAAGTGTCCTACAAAAGCAGCCCGTCCCCTCAGAATCGGCCTCCGTGCAGCAGCTCGTATCCTCCCTCCTGCGCCTGTTTCAGCCCAAAGCTGCGATCCATACTCTGTATATACGGGGTCCGTCTGGCTGAGTCCTGCCAAGCGAATGACGCTGGTGATTAGGGAGTATGAATGGCAGTGAATGATAAAGCCACAAGTTTCTTCTCGGAGTGTGTGCCGTCAGCAGTGAATCGCAGCGCCTGTACATGAGTTTAACTAGTGAGTGGGTCCACAAAATCATTTTCCAGAAAGCGGTGGCAAGCAGAGAGGAAACCCAGAGCAATTAAAACTGAAACAATCCGACCATTATTTTGAAAACAGAAGAAAATCTACTTTTCAAAAAGAGTCTGAATGAACAGCAGGAGACAGAAGCAGCAAGTTTTGGGGGTTTTTTTTGGTCAGATGAGGACAGATGACTGTATTTTAATAATCTGAGATGTTCTGGAGACTTTAATCCCTCTGAGAATTCAATAACCTTTGTGTGTGTGTGTGTGTGTGTGTGTGTGTGTGTGTGTGTGTGTGTGTGTGTGTGTGTGTGTGTGTTGTGTGTGTGTGTGTGTGTGTGTGTGTGTGTGTGTAGATGTTGGAGGACGACGGGCGGCACGGTGTTACCGGGTGGATGTCGACCTGGCTGGGAGGCCGAGGAGCGCAAAGTGTCCCAAACACTCCGCAGAGGCCGACCAGCGGCCAAGGGCTCAACTCGGTAACGATGATCTGCTACATGAAGTTCTGCCACAGCAAACACACACAGTTTATATTCCGACCTGTAGAACCGGAGCTGCAGCAGGTGGAACTCTGCAGTCTGCAGAGGAACTCAGTATTAACAGGGTCTCTGTGCTTCCCACAGATTAATCTGCACACTAACAGCTGCATGTTACATGAGAGCACTTGTTTATAGAGCAGGTGAAGCGAGCAGCAGCGCTGCACAGTGGGAACAGTGCGAAAATAAAACAAGCGCTTCACACAACATTTCATTTTACAGGAAACACGTATGAATTGTTCAGTGCGACATATTAATGTCTATAAAAATACATAAGCTACACGGTAGTGTCTATGTGTTAATGTGTATCCTTCAAAATAAAAGTCTCCTCCTCATCCCAGTACGATCTTACAGAAAGTTACACATTTATTTTCAAATATATTTTATTGAGCCAAAGAAAATCACACAGTGAATTGTTGCTTGTTTTTCATAATGGGAAAAAGGATTATAAAATTATATCAATATACATTCACATTTATAAAAACATATGATATGATGCTATAAGGATTGACTTTGGGATTTGAACATTATCCAAGTGAAATAAAAGTAAAATAAAGAAATATAAATGATTAAATATTTACATTAAGTGAAAATTGTGTATGTGTGAAATAATAAATAGGAATTTACACATTTCAAAGGACAACAACATAAATACTACTTGGCAGGCAGAGAATTTGAATCCATCCAGCCTCTGTGTTTGCCAGTGTGGATCCAGATGTGCAGGGATACACGTTTATCGTCTCAAGTAGCTGGTTAGACACCGATTACTCACCAGGATGTTACTGAGTCCTGGTTTAAGGCAGGAAGGATCTCAACACACTGTCCTTCCTCTGTTGTTGTTGCAGTCCTTCTCAGAGATGTTTGTGAAGTTCCTGGAGATGGAGTCGACCCCCTCCCTTCCCGCACCGAGGCTTCCAGTCCACGACATTAAGCCTCTGAGCGCCCCGCCTCCCAGAAGAACCAGCAGCGCCGCTTCCAGCACCACCGCAGGTAAACGATCCCTTTGGGAAAAACCGCCGCCACGATGTTTCTCTCTCTCTCTCTCTCTCATGCTTAACGGGTCGTGTCAGACGGGAGCTGTAGTTCTCCTCCATCCCCAAACACATCAAACCGTATTTAAATCTCAGCCTCTCTCCTCCCAGGAGCCGCAGCAGCCAGCAAGAGAGCCGGCGAGTCCAATCCTTTCCTGGCCCCTCGCTCGGCGGCGGTGCCTCTGCTCGCCGGTTCCAGCTCCGGCGGCTCGGGAGGTCACCTGCTGATGAAGCCCATCTCTGACGCCCTGCCCTCCTTCACACCTGTGCCAGTCTCAGCCGAAGCCAGCGCTGGAGCCGTGCTCAAAGACTTGTTAAAGCAGTGAGCGGTGGCGTGCCAGTTAGACGTCTTAATTCATCCAACATGAGTTTTACACTACACAGACTGAGATATTTGAGCAGGTCTGAGACTTAATTGCTGCTCTTTTTTAATTTCCTGCCAAAATAAATGGTCAGATAAATTATAGAGGCTTAATATTCCCTCTTTTGGGATTGAAACTTTAGGTTTTTTTTTTAAGATTCAGCCGTACTTGCAATTACTGTTCTATGCAACAGAGTCTCCCTTTACGCATCAGTAGAAGTGTTTCATATTCAGCATTACTGTTAGGTGTTAAACCGCCAGTTGGAAATGATCAATGAAATGATTCCAGGTGCAAAAAGGAGACGGACTGAGAACGTTTTCAAGATGTGGCTCAGTCAGAGCGAGTAGAGAAGTAGATCTTCATAGAAACTGTCTTTCACATTGTGAGCGACTTCTTCTCTTTATTCATCGCACCAGTTCTGAACACAAGTGACCTTGTAAAACTCGCTGTGTGCAGTTCAGTACGTGTGAGTGAAGTCCGATCGTCGCCTCTGTTTGCGAGAGGAAACACCTCGTGTCCTTCACTTTTCATCCTTTCTTTTTATTTTCTTGTCTGTATGAGTTTGTTTTTTTTTTTTAATTCTTTTCAACAATGCAGTGAACTGTTTCTGATCCAGGACTTTCCTAAAAAACAACCTCTCTGGCAGCAGCTGCGTGGAGATTTATGTGGTTCAGTACATCTGTTCAAACCATAAGGACATTTTTTTGCTAAATCTTGTCTTCTCCAGACAGACAGACTGTGATATGCAACAAGCGTTGTAATTATGGCTGTAACTGCTGACTGTGGTTGATCAGAGGCTGGACTGCTCCTATGTTTAAGTACAGTACTATTATATAGATATATATAAATATATATATGTAAATGGGTGGCGTTTTTTTTTTTTTTCTCCTATTTATAGGCACTGAGGAAGTTCTGGAAGTAAAGTGCCTGCATTTTTTTGCTAATTAGATAATTGTATAATCAGGATTGTAAATGGTTAATATAAATATATATATTTACAAAATGTAAAAACTGCACATTTAAAACGTTTTACCTGAGCAGAGCTCGCGCAGCGGAGGTGGAGCCGCTCTGCATTTTTGTATAGACATCAATCAGCCGCCGCAGAAGGAATGTTACAGGGTTTCTCCAGGTGTACTGACAACATGTATAGACTGTAAATCCTCACTGTAAAAGAAGAGTTTTTTGTAGACGTCACATCTGGAGGCGGAGGTGTCGAACAGGAGTTGGATTACCTTGAACTTGGATGATCTTTGGCCGCGGTTAGTCCCCGTGACTTAATTGGAATTTCAAATCAAATAAAGGTACTGCTGACCCCCCCGCTGCGCTTCATTTTGTCATTTCTTTCTCCAAAGCGCATTCATGCAAACCAGATGTGGCTACTACTGCGTGGATAGCCTGCATTGGCCGCGCCAGATGTTCAGAGTTATTCAGCTGTATGGGAAGGAGTTGTGTGTGTGTGTGGGGGGGGGTTATATCTTTGGAAAACAGGCACTGTCACTGTGTATGCTTTATGCCTTTTTGCCCCCCAACAGCCCAGCAGCAGCAGCAGCAGCAGCAGCAGCCGCCTGTTGGAGGGAGTGCGCCGCTGTGGGGCCGCTGTCTCTACGCGCTCTGACCGGAGGGGGCTGGCTCTCCCTGATTGAATCCAGCTGTTGTGGAAGTGCTCGGAGGGGGCCCGTCAATTTGCATTGCTAAATAATCTGTAGAGCCGACAGAGTGGGGCAGAGACGGCACAGTCCATTTTGAAAAGGCATTCCTGCAACACTTGGTCAATGCACCGAAGCTTCAGCTCGAGCAGACAGCGCTTAATGAAAACCTGCTGTCGGCTTTCGCGTAAAGGCGCATAGTTGGGGGGTGGTGAGAGCCCTGCTGGGGAGAGGCGAGGGGATTTGGGGAGAATTTACGGGTCGTCTAATTCTTTCCTTTGAGAGGGAGCTCAATAGAAACTATAAACCATGCTTTTTGAAATACGTGGCTTCAGGTTTTCCTCTTCTGCAAGGTCAGTAATCTTCTCTTTTCCTCCTAATCCTCTACCTCTGCGGAACCGACTCACTGAGCTGGTTTTTCTTCTTCTCAGTTATGTGTTTGAATGAATACGCACCAGAGTTCCTGGATTTTCACAGTTTAAAAAGTTGAAATTCCCTCTTTGCAGGATGTTGGCAGCTCTGGTATTTATTCTGCTTTGTATCCAGCCCGGACACGGACAGGTAACACGGCACCTTCCCCTCACTTGAGCTCACGCTCCAAGGGATTTCATTCATATAGACAAAGGTCATGGTCACGTTGCTGCTGTGCCATCTGGTTCTGATGAAGCTGTGATTAAACAGCCAGAAAGTCCAAATGTAAAGAGGAAGAACGTGTTAGGATCAAACTTGTAGTTAATCCTGCTGCATGAACAGTTTATAGCTCCAGATAACACGGACTGAACATGGTCACTCATCTCGATCATGTCTCCACAGACCTGCACAGAAGGTTTCGCATATGACCGCAGGGCTCGACAGTGTATAGGTGAGTGACTTCTACCGTCTTTTAATGTGAAAAGTTCACTTCTGAGCTCGTTGTCAGGGAAACTCTTTGATCAAGTTTCCAAGCCGACAGAGTGTGAAGTAAATGAATCGCGCGCGCACAGATGTTCTGGATGCAGGAATGTCCTTATCGGCGCACCGCTCTGTGTTCCAGATGTGGATGAGTGCCGTACCCTGCCAGATGCTTGCCGGGGAGACATGCGCTGTGTGAACCAGAACGGAGGCTACCTGTGCATCCCGAGGACCCTGTACAACCAGCCCTACAGACCGGACACCCCGGGGCTGCCCGAGCCAGCCTACCCGGACACCTCGGCGGGATTTTCAGACACCTTCCTCCCCGCTGGCCCCAGATCTGTGGAGCCCAGCTACCCCAGAGTGAGGAGCACCGCGCAGTGTCTCCTGGGATATACTGCTGCAGAGGACGGCACCTGTAACGGTGAGTGAGAGTCTGCAGACATACCCTTCTGTTTTCAGTGGTGAATCAGAATCATCAGCAGCTGCACTGAAAGATTCAACAGTAAAAGCACTTGATCAGCTGATACACAGGATCAGGATTGTGTCGGAGTGTTGATACTGATGCATCAGTGTGTCTGCAGCGTTTTACTGTCGAGCGGGTTTGAGTCGCTTCCAAAGTGTCACCTGGTTAATTAGGGGAGTTTTAACATGATAATGAGGTAGGAAATGAGGAAAAACAATGGAGTTCTGATGGAGAAATGATTCTTTCTGCTTAATAAGGTCTTTTTTTTTTTTTTTTTTGCTTCTTTGGGCCAAAAAGACACTGAAACAAAACCATGTGAAAAAGTTTAGAGAAGAATTGCCTCCTCCTGACCCACGGGCATCTGCATCCTGACACGGAGCCCCAGCTAGACACTTGTAAGAGATTTCAAGCCAGAGAAGTTTGGAACAGCAACAGCTGGATTCATTTTTTTTTTTTAAACAATGCTTTATGTTTCACAGGCTGATGTAAAGTGACCAATAACTGCAGCTGCTGGATAAAAGGTTTTTCTTCCCTCTGAAATGTTGTGACAGAAATATAAAGTGGCATAAAATGGAAACGTTTAAGTACAAGTGCCTCAGCGCTGTGCGTCAGTACAGAGCTCCGACATGTGACGGGCTCAGATGTTCGTTATAGTCCAGGTCGAATAAGACGAGTGCACAAACACTCATCACATCCTGTTGTTGTTGCTGCAAACTTTAATCCTGTTGGTCTCATTCGTGCTCATTGTTTCCTGTTGTCCTCTCTTGGTTGTTGACACTGGGTCAGCGAGTGCTCCCATTCATCACAGCCGGTGGACGCAGCCAACGGGCCTCAGGTCAGTTTGATAAATCTGCAAACACAGCGGCTGCAGAGCGGGACGGAGCTGTGTCTACTCCAGGCTGCACATGCTGCCACTTTTCTTCTGTCTCACGTTGTTTTATTTTGACTTTCAGGGGCCCGAGGATGTAGGAAAAAAAAAATATATCCCATGGTTCATGAGAAAATGCGCGAGGAAGATCAGATTAAGAGTCTGCAGCTCTGCGAGGCTGTACAGAGACATAATAGTGTCTGAGGAAAACGCTAACATGCGGATGTTTAGAAGATGTAATGTTTACTGCTCACATCTTAATCCAGATGGGGATGTTATTATCTTATTAGTTATGAGTTTATTTTGTCACTAAACAAAAGGACTGGACTCTTGAGCTGATGAACAGAGGGATCCAAGTTATTACGACTCCTCCTGAGGGGAACACGAGACATGAATGTCTGTAAAACTCACAGAGATCTGAGAGTTAATGAAGATTATTCACTCAAAAACAAAGAAAAACAAGCTGATGGTGGCGCCGGAGGAGAAGTCAGGAAGGTTCATCCTCTGGGGACCGTGATCATTGGTGCAAAGTTTCATTGTAATGCTTTTAATAAGTGCTGGTATTTCTGTTTGGACTCACGGAGCAGCGCTGCCGTCAACACGGTCACGCTGCTGAAAAACAAACCTCACTCTCCGTCTTCTGCTGCAGCTGTTTTCAACATCTGTCTCCTCCCGCTGTTTCTAAGATGAGGGGGGGGGGGGGGGGGGTCAGTGATTAAAGATTGTGGGAATCAGATGTGTTCTGGTGCAGCGGCCTGTCTGCCGTCGCCCTCCCGCAGCACGGGGGTCCTCGACTCCTCACACTGAGGACATGTTTGCTCTCTGATTCTGTTGCATTTCACAGCTGCAAGAAATCCCAGCTGTCAGATAAACACTAAATGCCCCCCCCCCCCCCCCCCCCCCCCACTCCACTCCCAGCTGTCTTAAATACATCTTAACATAATTGCCCCAGTGTGGTCAGGGAATCGCTCACAACCTTGTTTGGGTAAACTACACCATCACAACGCCAAACATGAGGTCATTTGTTGCCAGATCTGTGCCCGAGCCGGTCCTGGAGAACAGGCTTGTCTCTGTGGGGGCCAATCCTAATGAGTCCATACACCCCTGAAGGCTGCTGCTGTGTGTGTGTGTGTGTGTGTGTGTGTGTGTGTGTGTGTGTGTGTGTGTGTGTGTGTGTGTGTGTGTGTGTGTGTGTGTGTATGTGTGTGTGTGTGGTGATGTAATGGGCTGTTGATTGATGCAGCTATGGGGCAGAAACTACACAGACTGTGACTTCCCGTCTGAACCTGTAACAAACATGGCTTTGTTTCTCAGTTAATGACGCTGTGCTCCATCAGTGTCACTACTGGCACCAGTCTGACAGAACAATAGCAGAAATTAGCCCGAGAGGTTTGTGTTTATGCATCTGTGGCTTAGTTTTTACGAGGCCGGATAGCACAGCAGTTGCATTTTAGAATCACAGTATTAACCGCCTCTTTCTGTAATTTCTGTAATCCATCCAAATTACAGAAAGGCATATTTCTCTCTCCCTTTCGCGGTTTCGTGCTTCGTGCAGACAAACTGTAACCTGCACTCTTGTGGGAAGACTTTTCACAAGACATTTCTGAGCCTGGCTGCAGGGATTTTCTCCCATTCAGCCACAAGAGAATTACTGAGGTCGGCCACTGATGTTGGTGATAAGATGTGGCTGCAGTCAGTGTTAGAGTTCATGCCAGAGTTGTTGGAGCAGAGAAATGACACTGTTTCTGGAGAGAAATGTTGCTGTCGAGGTTTTTTACCACTTTCCTCCAGACTGAAATATCTCAAAAACTATTGGATGAATTGCCTTGAAATATGCTGCATGTATTCTTTGTGGATTCTCTAATCTCCGGTTCATATTCTTACAAGATCAGATGTGACTCTCAGCCGAAACTAGAAGGCCAATAATCCGGCCTCTAACATTTGGTTCATTTTAGACATTTATTCTACATTTATCTCCTATTTTACTGGTATATTGTTCTATTTTTCAGGAACCTAAGACTTTGATAAACTCATTTCAAGCACCAAAACAATTCAAGTCTAAAAAGAGATTTTAAGAATTTCAAAAACTGGGCGTCAATTTTTTCAGCATTTGGGGCAAATGATCTTTTTACACAGCGCCTCTAAAGAGCTGAGGTTGTTCTGAAAACTGTGGTATTATCTTATGTTATGTTATCTTATGAAAATAGCTTTAGACCTCAATGCTAATTAGCAAATGTTAGCATGCTAACATGCTAAATAAAAATGGTGAATGTTAAGTATTACACCTGCTAAACATTAGCATGGCATTGTTGTCATTGATGGCATGTTAGCATTTAGTGCTAAATGCTTGACTTGCTCTAATAGCGACAGATGAGAGAACATGTGTCTGTGTTGTAGGTGATCTGAGCCTTTCAGCAGGAGGTAGATCCACACACACACACACACACACACACACACACACCACATGATGCCTCTGCAGTTCAGATACTATCTCGTCTAGTGTTTTTCATTCCCACGGGACTGTAATATTCATTTCCGCTCATAACTTGAGTTTGGGGTATTTTCATGTTTTTGCTCGGGTTGGAGGATTACACGCTCATCTGTGGCTTGAGAAACATTTCCAACCTCGTGGGCTTATAAAATAAAATAAAACCCATCGGATAAACTGAGAAATGCACGACAGGCAACTTTGAATCAGTCTGTGTATAAATTTGGCGTCAGGATCCTTCAGCTGTGAAGTTTTCTCCCTTTTCCTCCTGGTGACCGACGCTCAGGTATTTCAAACCCAATCCCATCTGTCATGTCTTCTCTGAGGCTGGATCGGGATTTTCGGCGTGACCCCGAAGCTCGTGAGCAGCTCATGAAACGCTCTATATAAGGAGCTGAACTGAAACACTGCTGCACTTTGTGTGTGTATGTTGGAGATCTGCAGGAAGGCTGCACATGGGGTGCAGCTGAGGGCCACTCAGAGAGGTTTTGACTGGTAACGACAAGCAGGTGCCGGGGGCCGTGTAGCTGTTGGCCGGGGGCCCAACGCCCTGGGCCCCCACCACCATCCCCCTGCAGGACAAGTGGTCCAAGTTGGCACAAAGGGCAGCGGTCCCACTGACAGACGTTATCGCTTATCATAGTCAAACCTTAGTCAAACAAAGCTCCCACCCACTTCCCCCCACCGGTTTTTCTGCAGATCGGTGACTTCATAGTCTGAGAACCATAAACAGGGGCTGGAATTTTTGATATGTCATATCCTCATAAGGAAATGTGGCTATTATGATGAAGTGTGTGAGCTGCTCCAGGGGCGTCAGAGGAATTCAGATTGTAATCGGAGAAATCTGTAATCCTGAGCGAAAACAATTGTAAGCTGATAGTGTATTGATACGTGCAGTGTTGTGCTAAGAGTTTTTCAAACACAGGGTGGTGAAAACCTGAGAGCTGGAGAAACAAACACTGCTCAAGCCAACAGGAAAAATTTCACGTCTGGTGGATGTGCGTTAGAGCAAAGGCCTCTCACCCTCAGCTGCTGCAGTGCATGTCAGTCTGTAGACTGTTAGCAGAGGAAATAATGCAAATACACGGCCATAAAGTTTTATATGTGCTGGATAACAATAAGCTGAGAAGTGATTTGTGGTCAAAACAACATGAAGTCGATGCAGAACTAAAGAAGAACTGAGAAATAATTGCTGATTGTGCGACGTTTCTCATGATTTCTTCCCACCGGAGGAAATATTTCTGTGTCATGTTCCTGAGTGTCGTTAAGAGGAAAAGCTCCAGGTGTCACTTTCACGTCGCTTTAAAGGACTGTGGAACTTAAACAGAAAAACCATGTGTGCCATCTAATATAATGACACTGAAACACATTCAAGCGAATGGAAAAGTGTTCTCAGTCCTTTGGATCCCGCTCTTTACACTGATGATGCTCCTAGTTTTTAACTTTTTAGTTCAGCTCTTAGCTGTGATTTTGTTGATTTATGTTCATATTAGTAACATGAATGAATTCAGATTTAATCAGAATATTATCAAATTAGAGAGTGACTCAGGTTTAAAGCCAGTTAGCTCTGTCGTACACTTTGACCTCTGACCTTCTTGCTGAGTTAATCTCCTCTTCTCTGTTGCAGACATTGACGAATGTGAGACAAACTCCCATCACTGTAACCCCACCCAGGTGTGCATCAACACATTAGGTGGCTACACCTGCTCCTGCACTGAGGGATACTGGCTGATTGGAGGACAGTGTCAGGGTGAGTGACTGAGGCTTTTCCAGCGTTAAAAATGAACCGTGAAGGAGTTTAACCTGCTGACTTCAGTCAGTTCATCAAAAGCTTGAGGAAGATAATCCATTATTATATCAGTTAGTTCAGAAACAGCCCATACGCACATATAATGTGTGTACATGAATTTCCATGTGTGAAATATATGTAAAATATACACGTGTAAAAATTATATATGAAACCTAAAAGAAATAGGAACAATTTCATATATTGACACATATGTCTAGCCCATACGAATATCTATGTTTATATTGTAGATATATATTATATATATGTCTATCCCAAAGCCTGTAAATATATATTGATATTATGGAACAAGTGTGACACACTTTCCCAGAAATGGAAGATAAACATGTTTGAAATTAATAAGAAAAACATATATAACATATAGAAATCTTATATATTTGTAAAAATAGAATATATAAATTAAATATATATATAATCCTGATCCTATATAACATTTTTTCCCATATAAAAAAAATCATAATATAGATTTTAATTTGCATATTTCATATATGTGATAAACTTATATCTTCATATATCCAGAGGATGTCTGTATATGATAATAATAAATCCTCTTATATGTGACATATATGGAAACATCACTCAAACTGTGGGGCGTTTAGGGACGCTCTGACATTTGAAAACTTGCTGCAAGAATACATTGTACTCACAAGATTTGTGGAAAACGAATCTGGAGGTTAAACAGTGAAAAAACATGGAGGTGTGAAATGATGATGTGAATTTAGTCTCAAGTCTATAAGGTTTTAAAATCAGCTTCAAGAAGGAGACGTGGTATCGCCCCCTGCTGGCAGAGTCATGACCTGGTGACAGTAAATGACAGTTTATGGAGCGATTTCTTGATTGAGATGGTTTATCTCTATCAGGCAGGTTTCTACTCTCTTCTTTCTGCAGATGGATTTTCTCTTAAACTGTAATGAAAGTAACTGCCGCCTCGAAGCGGCGGAAAAAGTTTCTGGCACTGAAGTGGATTACACATGATTTGCGGTTAATGGCCCAAATAAAGTGGTCTATTCCACTTTGGTTTAATTACTGTAAAGATATGAGTCTGTGGCTAAATATGGGATATCAAGTACTTCCATGAATGAATGACTTATTTCTTGGAAGCGCTGTTGGACAATGGAGTAAAGTCAATACTGTTGACCCCGTGACCTCTGGCAGCTGCAGCTCTGCTCTAGCACAACAGCGCCCTCTTCAGGTTTGGAGCAGTAAAGCAGCTCAGCACAGCTCTTCCAGATCCATCAGCTGTGCAGATGATAATATAACAGTAAATATATCTAAATGTTTTGGTTCATAATCAATCTTTCTTTTTCTTTTTTGACCAGACATTGACGAATGTCGCTATGGTTACTGCCAACAGCTGTGCGCCAACGTCCCCGGTTCGTACTCCTGCTCCTGTAACCCCGGCTTCATCCTCAACCCAGACAGCAGGACCTGTCAAGGTACACACACACACACACACACACACACACACACACACACACACACACACACACACACACACACAGAGCCACTGTTGACGACTGTTTCTGCTTCAGATGTGAATGAGTGTGAGGATGACCCGTGCAGTCACGGCTGCATAAACACCTACGGCTCCTTCATGTGTAACTGTGACGAGGGATTCGAGCTGGCGTCTGACGGCACCTCCTGCATCGGTGAGCAGCACAGCTGATCGTGATCTTAGGATTTAAAGAAAACACATTTCTACATGAAAATCTGCATTTTTATGACTTTCATACAGTCTGTCCTCAGAGCAGCTTCCAAACATCCAACAGTGGAATAAAACCGATTCACAGTTTCCCTACACATGTAACTATTATTAAAGTTTACACCCTGCTGCATGTTGTCCTTCTAAGGAAGTGAAAATATACATTTCATATCTAGACACATTTCTAGATCCTTTGACAATACAACACGTTATTTCATTAACACTATGTGTGTGTTTGTCTGCTGACCGCTGGGTGCTTCTCCTCTCGGTCTGTCTCTGACCAGCATTGATCCAGATGTTTTTACTCCCTGTAGACTTGGATGAATGCAGCTTCTCTGAGTTTCTGTGTCAGCACAGATGTGCTAACACACCTGGCTCTTTCTCTTGCATCTGTCCACCTGGATATTATGTTTACGAGGACGGCCGGAGCTGTGAAGGTAAAGTCACTGCTGTCCAGTAACTGACACATATGAATGGAAACATATATTTTCCATCTGTCACCTGCAATGTGTTTTGTTTGAGGTCTTTATCTGGTTAAATCTGCACTGAAGATATTTAACCCTCGTACTGTCTCGTGCAACTTTTCCCCTCCAGGATCAGAACTGACCCGATCTGTTTGACTGTTTATAAAACATGAAGTATAGAATTATTACCCAATAATTACATCACACCTTTTCCGTTTTTTTGACTTTTTTTGTCAATAAACGTAAATATTTTCAAGTTTAATAAAACTAAATTCTGAACAATTTTGACTATAGTTTCGATCAGAGGAACATGTGCTTTAAACTTGAATAAAACACCCAAAATTAAAAAAAAAATCATTAATTACATTTGCAAAAAGTGTAGTGAGGAATCATCCATGTTATTTTCAGGCAATTAACGATAAAGAAAAACAGATTTCTGATGTAAAAACATTTGAAAACGGGTCAAACAACAGGAGGGTTAAAGTTAAGCCTGTATTTAAATGATCTGCACGTGTGTTTGGCGTCTTTACTGATCAGTTTTTAGATCAGCTAATGATTAAAACAAGCGTTGACTTTCTCTGTGATATAATGTTCTCTCTGTTTTTCTTTTGTACCATTTCCAGTCACAGTCGTTCTCACTAACTGTACTGATGTTTTATACATGAAATGTTGTTTCTCTGATGATGATGATGATGATGATGATGATGATGATGATGATGCTGTTTTAACTGACTCTGGCTGTTGTGTGTTTGATTTTGAAGATATCAATGAATGTGACACTGGTAACAACACCTGTACAACAGCACAAGTATGTTTCAATTTCCAGGGAGGCTACACATGCCTGGATCCTTTACAGTGTCACTCTCCTTACATCGAAGTCAGTGACAAGTGAGTTCTTCCCGTCAATACAAAATGTAATATATGTGCATATATATATATATTGTGTTTCCATATATGAAATATACATTATTACTTTATACAGGCATATATGTAAAAATTATGAAACCTATTAGAAATTGGAACTTCTTTAAGACTGAGACACTTTCCCAGAATGTTTCAAATGATTGAGAAATTAATAAGAAAAACATATAAACATATAGATTTTTTAACATGTTAACTCATAATTTTTACATAGAACACATGTTGTATAAAAATTCATCACATCACAGATATTTGTATCATAAACATATAGAAATTTTACTATGAGCGTTTCATGTGTCATTAACTTATAATATAATTAAACTAATATGTTTTTTATAAATTTCTATAAAAAGTTATAAAGCATGTTGTTGTAATTATATCGTTAACAAATGTCTATATATAAAAATTCATCGTATAGATAGTTATAATATATTTACATATTTTACTCTGTATTTCATGTACGTTATAAACTTATATCTTCATATATATGTAAATGTATATATATGATAATAATACAGGGACATACTGTATATGACATATTTTACATTTCTGTGTGGGTGAATCTTCATCAGCGCACACACACATCTCTCTCACACACACACACACATCTCTCTCACACACACACACACACACACACACACACACACACACACACACACACACACAGTAACATTGAATCCCTGTGTCTCCTCCTGCAGTCAGTGCATGTGTTCAGCTGAGAACCCTGCCTGCAGGGACAAGCCCTTCACCATTCTGTACCGAC